>NW_004668229.1:0-187500 GCF_000342415.1 Theileria equi strain WA | reverse complement strand
CTATAAAAGATGAAAGAGCCATACCAGTGGTCCATTTGTGTAAAACTACTCCGAGAGTAATCAGCCATACTTTACTATGATTCTCCTTCTCTAATCCTATCACCATCCCTTCAAAAACTGAGTGTGTAAAAAGCGCAAGAGTGATACAAAGCCCATTGCATTCGCATAGGGGACAAATTATGTTCTTTATTTTTGCTAGGAAATCTGTGTGTTTGTGTCTAAATCTAAGCTTCTCATGTTCCCCTCCCCTTACTATAATATTTACAATTTGAGCATTAGACGGCGCTTCTTCAGCATGAGGAGGATGCGTTGTCAACGCACAGCTATATTAATTATATATTATAAGAGAATAGACAAACCACTTGGAACTTGTGCTACAGTCATTAAATGATGCTGTACATGGATCCCCTGTATAACAATGACATTTCTCATGGATAGACTCACTCCCAGCAGAGACCACACGCTCTATCAATAGCATAAAAGCAAATGATACTAGTAATAACAAATACGATAGATTCACCGGGTGATCACCACCACCAACGGCTATTTTAGCACGTTCGCATTTTTCTGCGGCTTCTGGTAATATATGTAAAAATGAAACTCCCATTATAATCCCTGTTACACCATTCTCTTATATATAATCCACAAACCTGCTCCTAGACAATTACACAGACAGAGCCATGAATCCGCCTTGTTTTTTAGTTCTTCAGACGCTGCAGAATCTGAAAACTTCTTCAAAATTGTTGGTATAGAGCATCCAAATGCAGCCGACGCTACAAGACAGAGGCTTGCGCCAGCTTTTGAAGCCCATATAGAAGAGGACATTTCTTTGGCCATTCGAAGTCATGAATCCACGATATCACGCACGGATTACATTAAACCTAAATTAAAATACGATATACATGTCTATAGGTGCACAAAAATAGCAATACAAGAAGAAAATAAGGGTTCACGGATCGACAGCGACAGATTCCAGGACCCCATTTGGATCAGAGATCCTCGATCGAGATAAACCTTTGGCCAATAATTTTGTTCATCCATAGCACAAAGTTACACACATAAAAATAGAGAATAGATCTATTTTGGACGCTTAATTCCATATGTGTAGCGTGACTCACGAGATTGGGCGACATAACCATGCATGGATAATAAGCAAAACGTTCTAGACAACTGTAAAGGGAACAATACGATTTTTATCTTATACAGAGGCACCAAATTGGCAGCGAATTGGTGGTTCCTCGGTAATGTGTAGTAAAGTGGAATGTAGATTGTTTTCCCATCTAGAATAAGAAACCTTGTCAATTAAATCAAAACAAGCTTCATAACCTTGGATATCAGGTTGCTTTATATCATTCCTTTACATCCATACTTACAGATTCCCTGATAGCATGGAATACAGCTGCGCAATAAGATATAGCAACTCCGAGAGGCTTATAAGATTTGCAAGATTATATAGAAAGGACCGTGTGTAAAAGAACGGACTTGCCGAGAATACTTGTGTGAAAGTGCCCAAAAGGGCAAGTTAAATGATGGAAAATCACTGGGAAGGTGAATCCATACAGTCAGAACTCTCACAAATCCTGGGTTTTCCGGATGATCCACCAAATTTAAAGAGGATTATGAATTATAATTCCTACAACAGTGGGTTATCTTCAGGAGTGGGGTCTGGTGATATGCCATATGCCCGAAAAAGACGACTCGAGTAAGCTGGACTAGATTTACCTTACACAGACCTATAGTACTGAATATGAGCCTGTTTTATCCAATGTAAAATGTGAATTAAAGCCGTGTATACCACTGGTGGGACCGGCTGGAAGACAAGAATTGAGACCCTCTAGTGCACGCCTGTAAGTAAATGTTTAAAAAATGTTAGATAAGGTTATTAAAATTAGTACGAACCATGAAGGACGAACCACGAGTTTAATTGAAAGTCGAGGATTCCATTCATGGAATGCTGCTATACAGGCCATTTCTTCTTGTGGTACGTATACACTCTACATTAAGCATCCTTCTATACATTTTTGCAACAGTGTGTACAGTTATTGATGTCGAACAGTATCAAGACTACATGGAAGAAATGTCAGTTGGCCAATTTATCACGAATAAGTTCAATATTCGTAAAATTTTGCTTTCTAAAGGGTCAAAAGTGTTCAGGGTTTGTACATCATGAAGATAAACACTTTGCACAGATTGACTATTTGCTTGTTTCTGTAAAATCCATTGTACCAGCTGATCCTAACTTAATCCTTGTGGTTACGGTATGCCGATAAATAGTAGAAATATGCTTTTAGGACAAAACTGGACAAATGCTTGGTTGTTTACACAAAGACGCTATAGCGACTTATCGCAACAGCATAAGCCCAGGATCGACGATTTTATTGTGTGATGTTAGTATTCCGTGTAATATACAATTATTCTCAGATTTCAGTTTACGTTCCTGCCGGGCACAACCCATATTTACTTATAACTGGGTGTAATATCAAGCATATATTTGACGGAATTTTTAGAAGTACAAACGTTCCTTGATACTGTGAAATATGCACAGTACGTAAAACGTTCATACTCGTAATGTGGAAGGCCATCAAATGAAAATGGTAGCTAAATGTAAATGTATTCGAAACATGGATACATAATGTAATGTTTTGTATATTTTATGGTATATTTGATATAACTCCCCTACACATTAAGTAGAAGTGATGTTGATACCAGTGGGGACCAATTCTTCCCGTAAAACAGTTTTTGAACCGGCTCTTCCGTTTCAATTTCAGACCGAATTTATCATTTGTATGTTGGCATCAGTAGGAATGGTAATTCCTTCCTTTTAGGGACTCACTAGACCTAAATTTGTCAATATACACTTTAAAAGTGCCTAATCACTGATTTTTAGCTTTATAACATAATTTATACACTGGAGTTGACTATGTTGTTAATATATTGGACGATTTAGCCTTTAAAGTCACAACCGCCTTTGTATCGTCTCCACAAGATGAATACAAGTTCAGTCTTGGATGAAAACGTATCGCAATGGTGTAATGGACACTATGAGTTGATTTATTCCTGTTTGCTTCAATTGGATAAGTTAAGGAAGTTCAAAAAATCGGAGAATCAGAGTAAAGATGATAAAACTGGGTTTATCCATAGGTTTTGGAATAAGTTCAGATCTATCGAGGAAAAGGTCTCAGAGACGAAACATCTAGGACAAGATAAGGATGTAGAATCCGATGTTTCTGATGGTTTGGAATCATTCTATGACAGCGATGTAGATATCAACTCTATCCCATTGGAAGCGCTGAAAGCAGCTGTAAAGGATTCAATTTCTAAATCTCTATTTCATAAACCCAGATTAATACCGAAACGACGTTTGTCTCTAAATAGTACGGACTTGACCAATTATGTAAAATCCAGGTTTGAGGACTTACTTGACAATGTGGACAATATTGATCACTTTAGCCAGTTGGCTAATGTTGATCAGTATTTGTGTTGTGAACTATTATATGAGGGTATTTGTTACTATGGTGTGGAGGAGGCGCAAAAGATGGCTGAGTTTGCCATTGTTGAAAATATGTTATTTAGACAGTCAAGATTTCAACTAAGGTCTATTATCAAGCTCTTTTCATTCGTCAATATTTCCCCTGATAGTGAGTACATACCAGATACAGTTTTCCCAGAGGCTTTAGAGATCTTAAAGAGTATTATATCCGGAGGACTTATTAGAAACATCTGCATGCTAATTCTTGGTACAATAAAGGAGGCCTCAAGATATAGGTCACTTTTGGTAGATTCAGAGGATAAGACATTTGATTTGTTGCATGATAATGCAATAGATCTTATGAATACTACGTTGGAAATTTTACACTTGTATTTTTGGAAATTTCAAGCGACTGAAGATGACATTAGTTGTGTAATGTCACTCGTGCCACACTTATTAGATCTCTATGAGGTCTTTAATTTGTCAGAATTTTCGAGCACTCTTTCAACATTATTCAAGGGATATGAAGACGAACACCTATCATCATTGTATCCTCCATCACTAGGAGTTGCATCATTGTGGCCAAGTGTCAAGGAGTTTGACGATTCTTCAAATTCACTCAACCTATCCAAGAAGTTCTCACTTATGTTAATAGAGATTTTTAATCCGGGAATTTATAGGTTTGATAGTGCCATGAAGATTTCCACACTAGTTAATACGAATTTTGTAGAGAAGCTCAAAAAACCCCCGTTTAGAAAGTACAATGACATTGACCTAATTTTGGATTTTGTGATAAACGGAGTATTTTTAAAGGATTTAAACAAGATTATAGCACATGTGGATGCAGGTATTTTTGGAAAGATGCGTGACTTTGTTGACACAATCGATGACCCATTCAAGAGGAGTTGTTCAAACACTATAA
The DNA here is from genome assembly GCF_000342415.1 of Theileria equi strain WA. NCBI lineage: Eukaryota > Apicomplexa > Aconoidasida > Piroplasmida > Theileriidae > Theileria > Theileria equi. The sequence continues at coordinate 183,109 of NW_004668229.1, read as the reverse complement.
AGATGGTACTTGAACATTTATTTTTTCATAATGGATCACTGGGGGAGCACTGGTTTTCTGTACTTGATTATGAAATAAAATGTAAACACACTTGTGTGGATCTTTCTAGATGTCCAAGAAAGGATTCTTTAGATGAATCCATTTATAGAGAGCCAGGGAAATCTTTGATAGAAATCATGGAGCTAATTTCGAAATTGGGCATACGCACGTGCGAGGATATAGCGTTTTCTGTCTGGAGAAGTTGTGCTGAGTCTTACAAATCGGTAGTCCCAAAGCCTCAGTGTTTGGTTTACAAGTGTAGAAATTCTGACTTTGAGGGGGTAAAGGTTGATGATAAAATGTTTGAGAGATTGACTACCCCAGAGAATGGCTTTTGCTGGTGGGAGCGCAACAACACACTTCTAGAGTTGGTAGCTACCGCTTCTGATACCATGGATACTTTTGTTGAGACATACCCAAAGTTGTTAACTTGTATACTAGAATTTGGTTTGTTAGTAGCCTCTAACTCTCACAGTCATTATACTAGGAAATCTGTTGGAAATTTTTTGAGTTCTGGTGCCTCTAGGGATTTACAGTTCCCATTTTTACTGGAAAGGGTAGTGTTACAAATCAAGAGTTTGGCAAATGGATGCTTTGATAGATTACCAGATCTTATTTACGAAAGAATCATTGCCAGAGATGACCAAATTGAAACTGCTGAAGCAGCCATACAAATTGCATCTTCAATTCCCTCGAAATTTCCACGGAAGTTACCTCTGGATGGATCATGTCTGACTAAGCTATATACATTTCCTTTGATTCACAGCCCAAATGAGGTTAAGGTAGCCTTATGTTCGTTGGGGTTGGGGGGAAATTTTCCGTTTGGTCTATTTGATACAGCTTCTGCAGCATTCAAGTTGGTTTCTGTTTGCAATCCGATACCACAGCAACTTACCAACACAGATATGGGCTTAGATACACACTTATCTCTGAATGTATGCTTAGAAACTGGAGATAGGGGGGTAGATTTGAAGTTTTTGGACATGTTATTCAGCATTTTATCCAGAAAATTCATAAAGGGATCTGAAAAGATGATTTCTTCGGCACTTGAAGGCCTATGTTCTGTACACATTTGCAATTCTAAGAATACTGTTTCTGCACTTGAGAAAATTTCAGAGTTACTTTATGATGATAAATCCGCACTTGGCCGTTTAAAGAATGGTCTTGGAGTTCCCGAATTAGTTTCACTTATGAGGAGTTTAACAAATCTTTTGCTTTTTTTGCCCAAAAATGATAGATTTAAGATCACTAATTTTGACTGGCTCTATAAATTAGTCAAAATTTCCCTTAGTGTCCTAGACTTATACTGTTTACATAATGCAGAGGTAGATTGGTCACTAGTATACGCTGTAATGGAATTTTTGTTATTAGTATCAAAAGGACCTATAGCATCTCGAAATTCTAGTAAAGCCACGGAACATCTTTTGGAGCAATTTTTAATTCCTGGTAGTACATTGGCTATTGCAGTGGTAAGAGCCGCAAAAGATGCAAAAATTTTGCCTGCCATATCATTGATTTGTGTCATTTTCAAAAGAGATATATTACTCATCGTTGCACACCGCACTGCATTATTTTTGTCCAACAATAAGGGAGGTACATGTCCAAGTTGCAATAAACTCTCACAGTGTTCGGAGTTGAAGCGCAAACAGGAAACTCAGGAAACAAACACTTTGGATTGGTTACCACTTAAAATTAAGAAGCTAAGCGACATACTATCTTTCTACCCCAGAAATAGACCGATTGATGAAGAAACTTGTGAATGTATAAATATTGATATGCATCCAATATCATTGCAAATGGCACATGATGCTATTATGGAGGCATTGGCATCTCTCCGTGACAAAAATGATGCTTTAACGTTTAATAGAAGGTGTGATTTTATAGGATCATTAGAATATAGGATAGGATATGAGACAAGAATAAGGTCCTTATTTATACTTATACAAATGGTAGAAAGAATAGGAATAGACTCTCTATTTTTGTCTGATAATGTAGTTTCAGAATTGCAACGTGTATTTAATGTAGTACGATCGTGTAAGGAATATCCGGAATTTATAAATGATACTGATATGGAATCTGAGGATTTAATCCTTTACAACAAACTTTCAGTTGTGAATAATAGCATGAATTACAATATGGAAATAGAAAATATCTTTTTTTCATTTGGTCACTTGACTGATTTAAATAGACATGGTTATGATGACCTATTTTACCATCTTTTATATCGTTGTTCCATAAAGGATTTCTGTCATAGATTAGGACAAAATATTGCTGAAAGTATAATTGGCAGTGACTCAAATATAATTAGTTTAATAAAGTTATGTAGAGATGGGGATGTGTGGTATTTTGATGATTGGAAAAGGATAGATGCATTTTATTCACTAATATCGTTTGTTAAGAAGGTACCAAGAGTCAGAAAACTAGTTTTAAAACATTGGCCCAATATAACTTCCGATGTTCACAAAATTGGATTATCTGCACTGGATTACAATGCGTTTATAGTCCAAGCACTGAGACTATCAAATACCATCCATCTTCTATCGGTTATTTATGAAAATAGTGATTTTAACATCAGCTTTAACGATGATATGCTCCTTTATGTAAAATTGTGTTTGAGTATTATAAAGATAACTTGTGATACTCAAACTAGGATTTATGCGTCATTATTGAATAACTTAGGAGAAAAGCTCACTAAAAAGGATGACAGTGATCTGAAACTGTTTTTGAACTGTTGGCAAAGCTGTGGATTTTCTAAACACATTTATGAGATTTTTCCAATGCGTATCTGCACTAAAATTTTGAATAAGACCTCTGCAGAGTCATTTGGTATTGATAAAGAGTATGTAGACACTTCCGCATTATATAATATATTCACTTGTTCTTCTGCCTCACTTTTGGCATCATTGGTAAATTTCATATCGCAATGTTATAAATTCAAGATAAAAGATATAGAAAATTTGTCCAGAAATTGGCTCGAATTGGCTTCAGTAGAATTCAACCCAGATGAGCGTTCTGAACTGAAGTTAACCTTGCAGATTACGCTGATAAAAAAACTGGCCAATGTTTGGATTAAAACTAACGTTGGACAAAAGCATGATGACGCGCTTTTTTCAGTTTCTATAGTCTTGAAACTTGTTACGTTTGTTCTGACAAGAAGGACATCTACACATCTTAGGTCGAAGGTATACTCTTGTGTGAATTTATTGCTTTCCAACAAGTCTACTAGGATTAAAATAGCTGAATTACTGGTGGCACATCTTCTTTCTCAGATGTTTAATTTCAGTAATACATCATCAAATAATAGACTTTTACAATTGTTATTTTCTGATGCCTCGTTTTCACATCTAGCATCTGAGAAAAACCAAGATGACTCACATGAAAAATCTCCGGATCTTTATTGCATGGGTATTAAAACTAACAACTATATTTACAAGGATTTTAGTTCGATAATACTTGGGGAAGATTATTCTGCCTTTAGCACCAAAGTGTTAGCAGGGAAATCGCAGGGAGAAATCCTAGAGCTTGGTTATATCTTAAGTAATGAGAATTTTCACATATCGATAGATGGTTCGAGTGTGGACTGTAGACTTGAGGCTTTGAAGTTGCTATCATCAATATTGTTGGCCATTCGTAGGTTTGAAGCATCATCTATAGAATATGATACTGGAACACTTAATTATGGATCGTTAGGTGCATTATCATTAAAGCAGATATCACTTGTTATACAGAACAGATTGGTTCGGAAAGAATATTGTAAGAAGTGTCAATTACATCCTCCTTACTGTCCTTTATGTTTGGATCTTGTCACCGGGTCGGTGAGTGTTTTAGAATCGGCTTCAAAACTCCATCAATTTTCCTCCTTTTGGTTCCACACGAATCCAATTCTCTCTGTATCTCTGTCAGACTCTCTTCTATTGTGCGATACACTTGTACGATACACTGATTTTTCTGAAAAACTTCCAGTAAATCTGGTTCTCCAATTTATGGTGATTTTGGAGCATTTTTTGAACTCACCATCAATAAAGACGAAAAACAAAATTGTCTCTTGGCTGAATAGACACAGTGAACTTTTGTCCTCTTTTATTACTAAAACGATTGAAACTGGTTTAACGACAGAAGTTGTAACCTTTATATCTTCATTCCTTAGGGTCTACAGGATTTCATTGTTGTGGCTTCTGTCAGAATATAGAAGTGTAGAGATCAAAGAGACATACAAGGACAACTTCAGTTTGGTGTTGGCAGAACTAAATTGCAAGTTCCCATTAGCTATAAGTGTACCAAAGCTTATTCCAGATTTACTTGGAGCATTAACTTCAAATATAGATGGTGCATCGGAACAATCTTGGTTATGTATATTATTATCCTTGCAAACTTTTTTTCCGGAGCTTGGAGCTTTCGAAATTAATTTTGATGTTTCAACTCAGATTCCAATAAAGATTCTTGCACTGGAGCGTTGTGGAGTTATATTTACCGTGTTAAACACCTGTGGAAACTCTTTGGTAAATTTTATAAGATATCTGGGTTCAGCGGATCAGAGCTTAGTTAGACACGAAATACACAGGCTTGCACTTCGTGTAATGACTATTGATTGTTTGCTCGTTCTTCTAGAGTACATTTTTTCTTTGGTAGTTGATAAAAATTGTGTAAATTCTAAGGACATTGCAAATATTGCATCTGGGCTTGTTGAAAGAAAAACGGAACACTTAAGTGGTTTGGTACCAAAACTATATAGTACAAACGTAGAAAATATTACACACGTTCTCGATCAACTGGCACAGGTTTGCAAAAACAATGGAGCCTCTTTGACGGATAAGTTGCATGGAGGAAAACACTCAATTGTTGGTGCCTCTCTGGAATTTTTGCATCCGCATGAATTAGAACATGTCCCATCATTAGGAAGCACACACGAGGCTACATATTCTTATAGATCGCTTCTCGTCACGCTATTTTCTAGCGTATGCAATCTGGCTGTGATTCTAGAAAAACACTATGGTTGCAAGTTTATATCACACGCTATAAACAACGAGATTCACCTTGAAAATAATGGCTTATAGTACTCTATAGTATGTGTTAGATATGGGCGTCAGTTAGTTTGTCTACACATACCGGGGGGTCTTCGTGTGGAGTTAGGCTGGGAATCAGGTTATTCGTTAGTTATTGTCATATATGATGCCTAATTATAATTTTAATAATGTTTGAAAAGTCTTTAAAACACTTACGCAAGACGCATCCAGAGGAATCAGGGATTTTGGAAGATTTGGACAAACTAGAGGCAAAACTCAATTCTTTAATATCGGAACAACAAAATTGCCTTTTATATGATCCAAAATGTATCAATAGTAATGTAAGGATCCAAATTTACAATACGTATTCCGATCAGGACCCTAAACCTGTAAACTATCTGTTTACTCATGTACCTCCTTCCACCTACACACTGTATATTAAGGCATATGAACTGGATAACAATAAAAATATCATTGAAAACCAGGAATCGCATGTGTTAAGCAAATTTTTTCGTTTGATAATGTTTGATACACCCTCGGGTGTTATTGTTTGGGATAGAGATGAACTAGAGGCTCAAACAAAACTATACTTCCATACTGATAGGCATCAATCCATTAATGAAGCTGTGAACCGCAAAAATAAGACAAATAACGATGGAAATTCTCAAATTCCTGCTAATGACAATGTTCATATACATTCCTACAATGGTTACGACGAACTCCATATTAATAGATTAGGATATTCTGAATGTGATGTAACTATATATTTCTTTCCCACGCAAGTTGTACCGGTGTTCTCTTTGTCAAAGACTTTACACGATTTTATTCTTTCATCCATTGGAAATACAGGCGTAGCAAATATGCTCCAACAGGCTACCTTGGCCATGGTTACTAGATCGATATGGGTTTATGCATTCAAAAATAGGCTCTTTGTAGAATCTGGAGATACAGAAACTTGTATGATTCTGGATGACAAGCTAATGAATTTGTTCAATACGAATGTCGATCGCATCAGAATAAGCGAATTACCTCTACTACTACAGCCACATTTGTATCCTCCGAGGCCAATAAAGATAGTTCATAAAATTAAATTAACAGGGAAACCCTCAGATAACGAACAGATTGTTGACCTTACGCTGGAGTCATGTTTTCCGTATTCATTCAAGAAACCGGACATTAATACGGAATTTGACACTCAAATTACCGCTCTTGAGAATGAAGTTATCGAATTACTGCACCTAAAGAACTTTTACACTTGTTTTTCCGAGGATCCACACCGGGTATGTGACCACTTTAATAAATATACCTACAGTTCATAAACAACATGATGACAAACAAGAACCCTCACAATTCCAAACCATTTACACCTGATCAGTTGTTTAACTTAAAAGAAGGGTTTGACGAGGTTAGCTTGCTCACCTGTCTACTTACAATTTTTTTAGCACTGGGTACACTACGCAATGGATAATTATATGGATTGCAACAACAAATCTATCCAGGAACTTGTATACAAGATTTTCGATAAGACGCCACTGAGCGACTTTCTGACTAAAAAGTAACTTGTATGCATTTAAGCATAAATGCGTATCTATGATAGTACATATAAATACACATCTAGTATATTAGAAGACTTTTACTTTGTTCCGGGGATGTAAACATCAGTAAACATTTGCCTAGCTGGTCTAAGAAGAGCATTCTTATTATCTTGTCTGTTGATATAGTCACCCCAGTCACCAGAAAGATTGTTGTAGGTAAAGTTAAGGGCCATTGAACGTAGAGGTTGTTCGTGTGATGGAGTATCGAATGTAAGTGTATCATCGTTATCCTTTCCATAAGGAATCATGTTGAACCTCCAGGAAACCTGAGGTAAAACACCTGTTGGAACCTCGTGCGATTCTGGAATAACAAAGGAGCATAAATCATCAAATGATCCCGTAGAAGAAGCCTTTTCGATGGCAGTCTTCCAAATTCCGTTGAGTCTATTTTGCTCCTCTTCAAAATATTTTAATCTTTCATTTTTATCTTCCGTCTTGGAATTCCAAAATCCTTGTTCATTTAAATCATCAGCTGTACCAAGCATCAGTAAATTGGTCAAGTCCTACAATAAAAATGATAATAAAACCTCAAACATACCACAATCCCTTGGTATATATCACCATAGTATTGCGTTATTGTTCTGGTCGTTGCCAAAAACGAAACTAGCGCAACCATTTGCTACATTATACCATATATTGTTCTACAAACATTCAACTTACGTAACGTATATCAGGATTATGTCTCAATACGATTCTTCTGATGGGATTATAAACCGATTGTGACAGAGAGCTGATTGTTGAGAATGTAGAGCCAACTACTCTCTCAACTTTGGGTCTTATTGCACGTAGGAATAAAACAAAACCATTATATGTAGGGTGTTCTCCATAATGAGTACGATCGAGAAGAAACGGTTGCCAACGGTGCTTTGGTGGCTCACCCCAATGCGGTTTTGCAGCGCCTCCAGATAGCCTTCTAAAACACAAACGAATCTAAAACAATATATTTGGTTGTTTATAAGAAATTACCATATTTTATTGCATAATAATTTCATACGGAAGCCCTTTCAAAGATTGTCTAGTAAACCGTTAATTGTTGCAATCATATCGTCAAAAGTCCGTGAAATACAATATAATTATATAATATATTGTATTCCTTGAATTATTTGCAAAATATTAAACGTACAAGTGATACAAAGTCGACTCATTCCATATCATGGGGACCTAACACATTGACCGCGAAGCGTTGCCTGCGAAGACAAAATACTACATATAGCACCTTTAAATAATAACAGTAGTATATTAATAGTGAGTTAATCCATCTTTGGGTGGTTGCATTCCCTTGGTCATAAAATTTTTAAACTGCTGTCGTTATTATAAGGGTGAAATGATTTCTTCTATTTTAAATCTCTAGAACTGTTGATATTTAGATGTATAATATAGATGGATATGTAATTCGTAAGGCCAATTGATATATAATCATCTGTAAGGATGTTTACAAAACGGTCAAAGGTGTTAAATAGTCGCAAAGCCACCAAACCAACTAATAAAGCGTCAAAAGAAGATGAAGTATCTGTAGATGGAAGTAATAGTGCTATAGGATCAGAGAGGATTGATCATACGTCTTATTTTAAAGACACCTTAGATAAAAAGGCTGGATTTCGTGAAACCGAAAAAAGTTTTAGACGTGGTATTAGGGATGGTACCATCATTAACCAACTTTCGGATGATGAACCAGTTATAAATATATCGCACAAATATGCAAAGAACTTGAGTTTCACCGATTCTCTTTTGGAGGATGAATCAACCACGATTAGAATACGTAAGAGTAAAATGAGCAAATTTATGACTAAAAAGAGGAAAAAGGGAGTATGTATGACTACTAGCGACACTGAACCTTTGAATTCCCCTCTAAAGATAGACCAGATACAGGAAAAACATCCAGAAACTAATTACACATCTGACATTTCTGAAGAATACTTTGATGCGCAGTCTTCCTTAGATTTAGATAACAGTGATACTAACCACGAATTAGAGGACATACCAAATAATACACGAAATACTTACGATGAAAATAATGTTGAAATTACTATGGAACCAGAAGAGATGGACATGGAAGCAGATTTGAGGAAAATTCTTGCGGATATTCATGAAGAATATCGAATTTTAAATGATAGCGTTGATGGAAACCAGAAGTTGATAGGGAAAAACACTGAAAAGCTTGAGAAAACAATGGCTGATATTGATGAAAGTAAAAAGGAATTGACTACTTTTAATAACCTTCTAGATTTAACTCGTGCTTTAGCAGGTTTTATACACGAAAATAACACAAACTTGGAACATTTAATAAGGGATGCAGAAACATATCGTATTGAACGTATGGAAGAAACATATAGATTGCGCAGATGGTTATACTGTGACTTTCTACGAAATGCCGGTTTCGAAGACGTGGACTACAAGTGTGGAGATTTGGAGGATGTTGACGACTATGGCCATGAGAGATTTCAAGGTATAAAATGTTCATTTAACGCAAGAGGCAAAGCCATTGGCATGAGTAATACATTCTATGAAAATAGTATAAAGAGGGCTCAAAGCCTAGCTTCTAAATTACGTGGTCGAAATCTTAAGGATTATTTGTCTAGAGATGTAATAAATTGTTTTATACCAGAATTTGAGGTAGAATACACTTTAGATGACTTGATTGTTATTTATGATTCTCAATTAGGTGGTGAGGATTACCCTGATGAAATTAGGCGTGATACAGATGTATCTTATCTGTCCATAGGTTCGGCCATAGAACAGTTTTTGAAATTTAAGGATACTTATCCCAATGAATTTGAGGAATTCGATATGGCTAATAACCTAATAAGAGTCATCAAGTTCTATGCCGGTTATTCTCTCGCTAGCTGTAACCTACTAGGAGACGAAAAGAGCAACTTAGAACTGTATGAGCTGGAGTGGTTCAAAATTTGCTCATTGCATAGCCGAGCATCCATGCCAGAAATCTTGTACGAGGTTAGTCATTTATAAGATAAACACACTTCCTACAGACAGTTTTCCCTGCTGTTATTACGTCTATCGAATACTGGGATATAGAATCGCACAGACAAAGTTCTAGATTATCAAGCTTGCTTTCATTCATACTACACAACACGGACTCCAAGCACCGATCCTCGATTGCTGAGGTAATGCTTCATGAATACATCTTATATATCAATTTATAGAAGGCCACATCTAGTCTAATAAAAGTTATTGAGAGCAGGCTATCTGTAAGCTGTATAAAGTTAAGGGCAGAATTTATTACCGATCGAAACATATTAAACCTTATAAAATATCAGCTTTTAAATATTAACTCAAACCTCGTATTGTTTTCAACCTTTTTATCGCCCGTCACACTTGCAAAATTCACTTTGGACAATATATTTGTTTCGAAGTTACTACCATTATTAAGTTTTGATTCCCCCTTTGACGCATTTGTGGTGTTGCAATTTATGGCGGCGATATCCAAAGCACTTGGGAAACACTTAGAGATTAAAACAAAGACAAATTCCATAGTAAAGTCAGCATGTAATCGGTTTAAAGAATGTGTTTGGAACTATAAGACCTCTTGTACTATATTTAAGACCCTTGAGGTACCGATAAATATAGCAGCATATGTTGAGGCTATAAATTATTAATAATTGATTTATTATACTTTTATAGCGTAACTTCCTTCATACAGAGTCTTTCTAAGTTTGTCTTCTTTAACATTCGCACCAAGATATTCACAAATCTCTCTCATGTCAATCTCGGAGTTGGCAAGACAAGTTGTTGCACCAGGGGATGCAGTAATGTTAAAGATGAGTCCGTCTCCAGAACGTATCTTGCTTTCTCCAAACAAAAGTTTGCGATTTTTCTTATCCACCAATTGTGGTCTAACTCCTCCATAGCCAACCGAATACTTTACATCGCCAAATTTTAGAGACGGGACAATTTTTCTTGCATCTTTGACAAAAAGCCATCTAGATAAGAGTGGTACCTCAAACAAAAAGTTTCTAAGGACATAGTTTCTAATAGTAGATTGCTTAAATAGGTTGAAATAAACCGCCAACACATTAAAATCTAGTTTAAATACCCTGAGGAAATCTGGGAAGCTGGACAAGTTATATCTTTCCAAAAGCGGTAAGGGGAGAGCAGTAGGACCAAACCTAGTTTGGTTTTCTGCAACAATGTCCGGATCACCATGTATCGCAGCAAACGGTAATTGTGGATTTTGTACAGTATAGACTTTCCCCCTCAATATATCCTTGGAAAAATAAAAGCTTCCAGCAACTGGCAAAACGCTGTATTCTAACCCTATTTTCATTCTATGGGCAAAAAGCAAAGAATAGCCACATGTAGCAAATACAACAAATGAAGAATAAAATGTCCCATTATTGGTAGTAATTTTGTACCTATTTCCTTCCTTTACAACTTTCTTTACCTCAGTATTTAGCATAGGTACCAAGTCTTTATTAGTGGAATCAGCCGTTTTAACAAAAGTTTCAGATAACAACATATAGTTTATTGTAGTTAACTCATTCTTTACAAATAAGGCATTGACATCCTCAGGTCTCGTGGAACCGTCACCCCTATAGATTACATTTGGCTCTACCGCTGCAACTTGTTCCTTGGTTAGGTATTCAAGACTTGGGAAAATCTCTTTGAATGGAGCAAAACGTTTTTCAATAAAATCACATTCGACATCTCCAACTCCTATAACCATTTTTTGACCCTCTCTGGCAATACTATACGATTTAAATGTTATTACAATTACACGTACCTATGAAGAGTGTCCGGTTGGAGTTTTGTCAAATAATTACGCAGAAGGTCCGCAGCACGTTTGACCTTTCTTGCGGATTCAATAGTATAGTTGGTTTCTATATCGCCTACAACAAAGTGTAAAAACGCTACTCGGTTAACATACCACAATGAATAGTTTGACTGTTATTTTTCGGATAGGATGCAACTAACGCATAACTTGAACGTCTCTCACACAATGCGATTCTTTTAATATCTATTTATAGCATTTAAACGTCATATTTAGTCACTAAACCTGTGAACTGTGATAACGTATAGTAAAGAGCCGTTCCGGTAGTGCCTCCACCGACTATAAAAACATCAAATTCATCAGAGTTTTTCCTATGCGAGTCGGATGATAGATTCCTCATGGAAATCCGGACATAATGGCCATTATACGTCCCTATAGGTACAATTGAACATGTAAAAAGCTACAACTAACTTGAAACCGATGTTATTACTTTAAACATATTGGAAAGCTGGCGCTTACAGCAGAGGCCTATCATCTTTGCGAACTGGTATGAAAGCTCTCAGTAATGAGTGACTACCTCACTTCTTCCACATCCACACGTGGACAGCTCCACATTTTATAAATTTGTGTAATTTAGTGGATAAATAGTGTAAATGTATTATATATGTGTTACAGTTTGTATGCATCTGCTATTAAATTTCTTCCGGTACGGTACTTGAGGCAATGAACCTTTCTTCGATACTTTGTGCCTGTTTGAGCTTTTTTCGCTCCTCCTTCTCCAAATACTTTTTCCTAATGTTTTAACGTATCTTATCACGGTATATCCACGAACCTGTCGATTTTCTCCCATGTTTCTTCCAGCTCACTGTACTCCTGTTCCAGGCGCTTCCTATATGCGATAGCTAACCTTTTTGCTTCAAAAAATCCATGCTGTTCTACTCTGTTTATATAGTTGTTAGCATAAAGTATTGGTAGGTCCCATACCTAAAGTAGCAACTGCAGTTTACAAAGAAGTTATGTTCATGGTTTCTTCTTATAAATCTCACACACCAACTACCAGAGGGATGCCACCTGTGCTAGTCATTGTAATGGAAACGTAGATAAAAGTACCTCACACCTCGAACGTCAGATTTATATGAGTCCCATGCTATTTTAGACACTAAATCGGAAGCTTCAATCGTGTTAGAATTTAGGAGACGTCTAATTAGAGAGCTTTTTAATAAGGATTTAGGTAGACAATCCTTTTTATCAAAGAGCCCATCGTGATTTGCCTTCTCAGTCCATTTTTCCTCAGGATGTAATATCTTTAGCATATATTCTGCAATTCATGTTTTCAAGTACAAAATAAGCTTACTTCTCTTTTGTACGACTCTTTTTGTTCCGAAATTGCGATAGTTTACAAGGCTAGACAAAAACAAACGGCTAGCTCCAATCACAGGAAAATAAGACAAAAACATTTGCTACTTCAAATATGTAAAAATTTAAAAACATTATTGTACATTAAATTATGAATTTAGTAATGTGCGTATGACATTATTCCTCACATTGTAAATGGCCTAAGTGTGTAGATAACAAGGAGAATCAACAAACCTGATTGAAGGGAATATTTTCGTTAGAATCCCTATCCTTGCGTCTTAGTCTTTTTACTATAACATTTGGATCGGTTTCCATAATTATGCTAAAAGGGGTTTTATATAAACAGATAAGCATACCCTCCATCAACGGCATCATCCAATAAAAGAAACACAGAAGCTAACTTCTCATACAGAACCTCTTTAGATATATCATCACTGCAAATACGTGATAATGGCATGTTCAACTTACTGAGTAATTCCTACTAGGGATTGCTTTATTGTATTGCACATTTGCGAAAGGATGAGTTCATTCTCAAATAGTTGACCAACAACAGTGATATAAATATCATTAACAATGTGATATACCACAGTATGATTCTCCACTAGTATACATCCATCAAACACCCCTAAAAGTTCGTGTAACCAATTTGATCTAACAAGCAACCAACCAGAGTCTTTAACCTGACTCATTTGATTAAGTAAAGATTTTTCAAAGGCGCCTTGCTTTTCCGGAGGTATTGCGGCTGAAAGATAAATATAATAAAGCAATGACAGTGTGTAAATCATAAAACAAAGCAATGTTTCCCACCCTGGTTAGTTCCGTGTAAAATATAATATTTGGCTGCGATTTTTTCACCATTATGGTCAAATATGAGTATTGCATCCACTTGTGTTATCTGAAAACTGGACATTTTATATGTGTCGAGAGTGCCTAGAAATAAAACTGTTTGTAAATTCCCTTATAATATAAATAAAATGGCACTATACACAAGTTTGTTCGAAATATTAGATGCACGACGGTAGAACGCCGGACGACATAAAAGCCCTACCACATCCACGCAACACGTAAAAACAAGGGTAAAAATTAAGTGACTTAACGCTTATGCCACAAGCGTTGGAGCTGTCTGCGTTTCCAGTTGGCACTAATAGATGGGCGCAGCTTAGAGGCCTTGGGACCCTTGACACGCAAACCGCGAGCCTTGCGACCGGCGGAGGTTAAACCACGAAGTTCACGATGCTTGTGAACTGGATTGCAAATATACTGGATGCGTGGACAATTTCTGATGGCATTGTGAGCTGGGTCAACAAGGATGACTTCATAAAACTTGTAGGTCTCATCCTGACCAACCCAGTAGCTGTTCAAAACGCGCAAACCACCACAGATACGTCTTCCAACGCGCTCCTCAGCAACACTCCTCAAATTCCTCTTTGATTTTTGCTTATGGATACCTTGATGTACTGGCTTTCCATATACGATGCCGTTTGCTACATTCTTTTTGCGATCACCGCGACGCACACGCACTCTATATATAACAAAACCCTGCTTGGCCTTGTAGCCCAGTCTTCTAGCCTTATCTGGACGTGTAGGCCTTGATACACGGTGCACAGCCTTTAATTGTCTACGAAAGGAAATGAGTAAACAACGGGTACCACGTACCTGTATTCCCATGTTCTTATACGTAACAAGGTACGCATAACGTCAGATTGTTTCTTCCTCCACAACTCCTCGAGGTAACTGTACATTTCAATATATATAGAACCGAGTGGACATAAATATGCGAATTCATAGGTATTTTATAGTGTGGGAACGCATCTCTAACCTGTAGACACCCATTTCAATAAATATCAAATATAACGATCCTTTCCTATTGTTTTATAAAGTCTAACAAATATTTAAATAAAAACACTGCCGATAAATAGGCTCATATGACTGGGGACCAGGAGTTCAATGGTCCAATGGGGCTTCGAGTAGCAACATACTCCACCTCGGGATATTGCACCTTTCGTCAAACGATCAACTCATGGTTCCTTCCCCTAAAATTCACCAATTTCATACGTTGGGTATGATTGATAATGTTAATTTAAAGAGGATCTCTCAAAAGTTTCCAATTCAGTACTCATACCTCGGTAATTCGTTTAATATGTGAAATAAGCTCGTGATTCCTTTGCACATCAATCATTTTAATCACTGAGACAGGGAATTATGCTGTAGAGGCATGTTATATTCATATGTATACGATATTGACGTTGCCCATTCTTACCAGTCTATAATATCCATCTCACCTTTATATCAATATAATAGCAGATAGTTATGGTTTAAATATGTAGTATTTTTGTCCACGATTGGTGTGGTACCCACATTCGTAGTCTATAGTGTACGCCGTCGTAATCTATACAAACAAAAATGGATGCTTAATGTATAGAGGATGTCGTTTATTCTCGAAACAAACTATTTGACAGATTCAAAGTCCAATATAGAAGCAATACGTAATGCAGCACATTCAATACACAGGCTTCTGGAGATATTTGACCTTTTTGATGAACATGTAAATGATCTAGATATATTAGACTCATCAAATGCTATTAAAGATACATTTGACATAATATTACTGCTATCTAATGGGATTTTTTCGGAATCTGAACTTAGAGAACGTTACACACTAACTGCATACAATTGTCTAGCCATTTTTGAGTCGTTTTCAACCGACGAAGATTATGTTTCCAAGGTAATGAGCATGTATTCTAGTTGTAACAGACAGATAAAGTCTAAGAATGAATTACATACTAAACTAGGGAACCGTTGTCCTGAAAACTCTAAATTCAACGAGCTGTATGAGTTAGTGCTCTCCGAATATTCATCTGATAGTAATTCTGTATCAAGTCAAGGCTTGCAGTTATTTTTAAAAATTAGGGAGGAATGGAGCAAACGTTTCGAGTTGTTACTAAAATTGTTGTTCTTTATTTCCACGAAATCATTTAATTTAATCGGGTCGAATACGTCAGATAATATTGATTGTTCGCAGGATTTTGTTGAAATCAATTTTGGAATTGACCAAAATATAGTGTCTAAGCGGATATCCTATTCGGATCTAATTCACTCATTCACCCGCTTAAATTTAGTAAAGCATTATTTGAGACTTTTTGAAGGTTATGTTACATCATGTATAAAGAAATTAGGACCAAAAGATGCTCCTAGTGGATCTACACAAGTAATTAATGATAAGCTTAATATAATTATGCACTTGAAGTCAACTACAAGCTACAAAAATAACCCGAGTCTATGCAATCATCTTTTGAATTCCATAACTGCACACATAAACTTGGTAAAAAGTGTAAAAATATATATCGCAACTGCTTCAAAATTTTTTAATGATTCATCCGGAACTGTTGTTGAGATAGATTCAAAGTATTTAGAGGAGCTGATAAATTCCCTTTTAGAAGATGTCTTCTGTGATCTAATGGGGAATTTTCCTAAAGAAATTGCGTTTTTGGATGGAATAAAAGTTATAGACTCCTTCATAGAACTTTTGAACAAACATAGCCTTAATTATCACGATAACATCCATTGGTATAAAGAATATACCATAAAAATTATGAACAAATTCGAAGAATCACTATTGGATTATATTCGTCAACTTACGATAAATCAATACGATTCTACAACATTAATGAATCCGAATACGGTTAATGTGTACTCTGATAATGAATACATCTTAAGGCCTGTTGATCCTAAATCTGTTGGTGAAATGATAACATCCATATTGTCTGAGACCTTTGAAAAGGGTGTCTCTGAACAATTCATGAGGCGTATCAATTGGTTAAATGGGTTTGGCTCGCTATTTGTGTCAAATAGTATGTACCTAATATCAATTGTTCTATTCAGGTTGTCATTAATGCCAAACGTGATACTCAACCAACTCCACATGTGTGACAGAATACATCCAGAAATTATTAAATTGTACGTTGAAAAAAATTCAAATATTATACAAAACACTATCCTGCTCTTTGTATTGCTTTCTTTGAATACATTCAAAGACTTTGTTTATATGATACCAAAATTCTTAAGGGAAAACAATGATTCAAAAATTTTGTTGTCTAACTTTTTGGTTTTCTTATCCAATAGCTCATTTTTTAGTAATATTTTGCCATTGGTTCCATATTTAGTGCAGGACTCTCTTGGTTTATCTTTTACTATAATTCCAGAATTACAAAGATTTAAAGATTTATCGCATATTGTAAAAGAATTGTATAAAATATCTGCATTAAGACTTTCTTTATTCAAAGTTAAGGATTATTTAGTTACTCAGTTAGTGGCTTTTAATCAGCAATGTATCCAAAAAATATTGCTGAATGATATAAAGTTGATAAACAATTCTTTCGAATGCCATGGAAACGATCTTATTGACTGGCTTGTCACATTTAAGATAAATAGCCATAAGCACCTCCCAACATCTGTAAGTTGTTTATCTCCAACCTAAAATGCATATCTTTAGTTATACAAGAAAGTCTTCCAGCTATCTATGGACTTGTGTTATTCCAGTATAATAAATCTGTTCCTGGATTTCTTTGAAAAACACAACTATAAACTTCCAGAGACGAACATATTGAGGACTAGAATATACCTAGATTCTGTCTTGTATTCGTTACAAGAACATATTCTCCCAGGTATTAAAACTATATCAAATTGTATATAATTGTAGATTGTAATGAACTAAACATGGAATTCGTCATGGAGGAAAAGTTTTTACAAGTTGTCAAATTATTCAGGTATGATTATTCAATAATAAGCTCGAAAGAATTCGAGCAAGTCGACTTGAATCGACTGACAAAACTATCGAAACTAATAAAAAGTTTTGACACTTCTTAAATAATAGTGAATAAATATTAATTCATAAGTTTAGCCAATAAAGCCCCGGTTATGAATCCGGAAATGTGTGAATAGTGATCTATGTTTTGACCTGCAGATTTTGCGATGTATGGGAAAATCAATGAGTATAGAATTTCCCACGTGTTATCGAGGTTCTGAGCGCGTTTGTATTGAAGATGATTCACTAAAACAGCACCGTACAAACCATAAATTGCACTGGATGCACCACATGCGCTAAAGGCTATTCGAAACTTATCCCCGCAGAATCTTTTAAAAGAATTCTCCATCTCTGCTGGTATTTCATTCTCTATAGTGTGTTCGAATAACCTTGCAACGATAGCAATGACTGAATCAAATGTCATTACCAAGGAGGTAGCTATATAATCTACCAAAAATAGTGGAAGGTATTTGGCCTTCTCCGTTTTAATTATATTATCTATGACAGAACTTGATGCTTTAACTAAAAAACGTCTGTATATAGCCAGTTTTTTTGTACTAGTTGTTAAAATGTGCATAAGGTTCGCAGGAATTCCATTTTTATGCGCATAATTACAGATATAACTTATGTAATTTGCAACGATCCCAGATACAAGGTAAATAGTCAACAATCGTTTTGGTCCTAATATACGCAAAGATTTATCCCCAATAGATATTAGCGAACTTATATTCGAAACTAAATGTGTGAATCCACTATGAACAAATAGCGATGTAATTATGCGATAAAATTCTCCTCTACCAAATATAGCACCTCCATCAAGCTTAAACAAATTAAAAATACTCCCCCCTAATAAAAAATCACAAACAAATAAAAAATAGTTGAGTTTGACCAAGACCTGAATGGGATCGTTGTTTAGACTCATTAGATTAAAAAGAGAATAATTCAGACTTTTAAGGTGCAGAAGCTTAATGATATCAACAAGAGCGCCAAGTTTAGTTGAAGCTTGTGTACATACGGTGGATAGTATTGCACTTATGGTTTTTGATGTAACATATTTACCTAGCGAATCTTTTGCTCTTTTAATAGCTGATTCCCTCCGTGAAAAGCCAAATCTGTTTTTGCTATTGAATAAATTCGCTATACTAGTAAATTTTGTTGAAATTGAATATGTTCTATGGAAATTTCTGGGACTTTGTTTGGTCAGGTAGCGAGATGTGTAAGATCTTTTGTAAGGAATATATGGCTTTATAAACAAACTTCTTTGTAGTTTGTGCAGTAATTTTGTGTCTTTATTATGTTTAAGCGAACGTGATGATGCTATTACGCATAAAAGTGGTAAAAATAACGACAACTTCATTCCTTTTTATACACATTCGGTTGAGGCGGTATTATCAGCT
Organism: Theileria equi strain WA; assembly: GCF_000342415.1. NCBI lineage: Eukaryota > Apicomplexa > Aconoidasida > Piroplasmida > Theileriidae > Theileria > Theileria equi. The sequence continues at coordinate 164,189 of NW_004668229.1, read as the reverse complement.
GATTATATTATATAATCTCAAAACGGCGCAATTATTATATCATAAATTGGCAAGGTAATGTGTAATCCGTAAGGCTGCTGTATACTGTAGCAATACCTCATTCTCCAGAATTCCTTGATACATTAGACATTCATTTTGACATTTTCATACTATACCACACAGTTACAAAACGTCCGAATATTGTAAAAAGCAGTACATCGGACGACCGCAAACTTCACGATAGATGAGACGCACAATTCCTTGGGCAACCAGATCGGATACCCAATTTGAGGTTCATGAATACCCCGAACGCATATCGCAAGCCATTAGTAATGAGAAATATCACTTAAGTGTCTCTTTTAATAAAATTTTGGTATATAACTTCATTAGTAGCTTTAAATATGGATCTGTCGTAGCATTTCTGTATTCATCACTAAAAAGTACTTTGCCACTCTAAATATTTGAAATATAAGTCTACACATTCAAAAGTTCTGCTTCTAAAATTACAATCCACTTGTTTTAACGATCTCTTTGCCATTGAACTGAGTTAGATATCTCGTTTGCACACTCACTTTGCTAAGACCCTTTAGTGTGTAGTTCGCTTTAGCTGAAAGTATCATCAATTGCATCTGTTTTAGTTCATGATGAAAGTGTGTTTTATTTGAGCTTCTAGGATTAGTACTTTATTTATCGTCAAAGTATTTGTGTTCCTGAATCTTTGCGTGCTCTTAAAATATTTATCATCCATACAGTAAAGAATGATATAGCTTGACATGAATACTGATACACCAAGTAAGTTTTCATCGTAATATTCATAATCTACAGAGTCGAAGGACCAAGTTCAGGAAGAGGATAAATTTTGGACTGAAACTGGGCGGCAATTCTTTTCTGTTCCTCATGCATCTTTGGTTTCTTGCCTAAAAAATCATGTATGGCATTGTAATCATATTTATTCAAAGGTAAACCACATTGTTTCTAAATTGTCCGAAGATACGGACAAATCAAGACATGGAACAGAATCTTCTCAAAATGAGTCCGATACATCGAATTTTGTTCCTAAATCGATAGTATTTCCGCTAAAGGCAAACAACACACGTGGTTATGATAATAAATCGTCATTGTTTGGCGAATTGTTGAACATAAACAGTACTAATAATTACGGAATTTTTAACTACCTGAACGGCAACACAACTGATTCGCTATCTAACGACCAGATTCATGGAATTTTAGAAAATGACAATTATTTTAATCCACTGGTTTCTGCAAAACACGATAGCAGCCAAAGACTTCCACATATCAACGCCACTTCACTGCCAGACGCTATTCATTTGTCAATTTACTGTCCAGAAAATAGTTTGAATATAAAGAATGAAAGCAAAGAGCCATGCCTACTCAGCAAAGATAATATTCCAGAAATATTGTCTGGTCCATCGCCAGCTTGGTTCTCCAAAGGAGCTGTGCCCAAGTACAAGAAAGGTTGTGAAATAGGTCCAAAGTATAAAAAGTGTGATGGAGTTCTTGATAAACCAAAAGGATATCTGTTTGATCCTGTATGGGAAACTGAGAATGATGTCAGAATTGGGAATACCATTGAAGGTAGTACAGATTTATTGAAATTCCATGATATGTCTGATTCCAGCGCACCATCAAGAATAGACTATAGCCCATTACTATATACCTTTGTAATGTCAAAACCGTCATCGATATGCAAACGGTGTCTAGGATTCCCAATGATTACATGTCCTTTGTGCAATACAGATCCTAATGCTACCAAATCAACAAGTACAAACACTAAAAGTGCGTGTTTTAATAGCCAACTCCATTTTGACGATAAATACCAAATGGTTTACAACAGTATGGATATTTCAAAATTGAGGAATATAACCGATGAAACAAATAACGTACAACCAAACAATGCAACTTCAAAAACATTTTTAAATACAGATGATGAAATTGTTTCTACATTGCACAATTACTTGCAAACTTTGAATAGTCTAGGCTCTAATCTTGAAAAGCTAATAAAGAGAGTTGAAGATGAGAGAAGACCAGACTACTCTCGTTGGTCAAAAGTAGAAATGAAAATGCTAGATAGCTATATAGAACAATATAACGATAAAACTTTGGACACACGATATACCTATACCACACAAAAGCAAAGTTTTGATGTATTAAGACTACGTTTAGGCTGTCCAAAGAGTTCATGTCTACCTTCTCAGTGGACTGATCGTGCATTGTGTAGTATTTGCGGAAGCGATGAAGATTGGGATGATGATCCTATTCTTTTTTGTGATTGTTGTTATCTTCCTATGCATTTTTGTTGTCTAGGTTTTAAACCAGGTACTATGAATGATCACTCCAAACACATTAGACGAAGACACCATTTATCAAAGTGCGATGACGACGACACTGTTATTGATGACGATGAATGGTTGTGTCCATCATGTTCCTTCTTACTTGATCAAATTTCATTCATTGATGAATCTATTTCATTTCCTATTGTAAGGATTGCGGCCGGTCCAAAAAATAAAAAGCAAATCGATATAATATCTGATGAAAAGCCTTTGTGGGATCACGATCAATTGGATTCATCAAAACTTCCTTATATAATAGGTTTTGAATATGACAATCCGTACCAGAAAATACATATATGTTTTGTCGCCGAAAAATCTCTAAACGATTCTACGCTAGGAACAGCGGGAATACCTGAGTTTACTGATTCTATGACTCTGCCTAAAATGTTATCTTTGAAGAATGCTCCTACGCTGATGATTTATGATTTGAAAAATACCAAGCCTACTTCACCTTACACCTCTAACGCTTACAATTATAATTTGGAATATATCGCCTATAGTTCAAGCCAATTTAAGAGCTTTAAGGATTTTGCATCAAATATAATGGTAGACAATGCAGTATTTTTCGAAGAAAGGTTCCATCTATTACTGTCTAGTGGAGATTACCATGCCACACTTGAATACCTAAACTATGTATCGCAAGAGGACTCATGTGTCTCTAGGGCAATCCAACAGGATATAATTGTGGAATCTAATAGAGTATCTGGACAAAAGAAGGGGAAAAAAGGAGATAAAGGGGCAGTATCTCAGAATAAAACCGTGAAACCTAATTCAAATGAAATTGTTTTCGACAGGGAAGATCATTATACTCTCAACTGCAAAAATCCTTTGAAGAAGCTTGCTATGTCAGTAAAATACACTGATGAAATATTTTTCAACCTAAAGATCCCAGTTTGTATTTTTTGTGGATTTGATGCCTACTATCCCGGTGGCGGTCCTATGAAACGTACATCAAATATTGGAACATGGGGACATGTGAAATGTGCTATTGCAATGGACTGTACTATAAATCCTACAGAAATTGATTATTCTACGTTTGTTCCTAAGGTTAAAGCATTGAAATGTCTTATATGCCATAATTGGAGCACTTCTATCATACAGTGCTCATTCGGTTCTTGCTGTAAGGCGTTTCATGTGCCATGTGCAGCGTCCTCGCCACAGTGTCTCTTTTCATGGGACACTAACGGTCGTCCTGACGTTCTATGTCCAACCCATGCGAGTGGTCTTGCACCAACTGTACTGCTACGGAAGCTTCAGTCTAAATTGCAACATCAGAATAAAAAAATAAGGGACGTGAAATCATCCATTGAATCTCTTTCTCCCAAGGATGATGTATATCTTACACACTTTCTCCAACCTAACTATCGATCTGTTGCTAATGTAATTCAGAATCTCCTATTACTGGATAAAAATATATTTGCTTTTCCGCTATCTGGGGACTTCCTCTCAAAGGATAATCCTGGTACCGCAAATACTAGAAATCATGTTACAAAGCCGATTGAAGATGGTCATGTTGGAGATGATTCGTCCACAAAAGTAGCATCTGAGGATTCGATATCATACATTCCAGAGAGCAGTTGTCCTGTAAATAATATAGATTCCAAAGATTGTGTTTGGTGTTGTCTTAATATCGATGAAAGTGGACATAATAACAAAATATTTGATGACAAGACACCATCTACATATACAATTGGTTCTATTTTATTTTCAGATTATACGGCAGTCAAAAGTGAATGCATGAAGATCATAAAGGATGAAAAGACAGATTATTGTAAAGCTCCTCCTGGTATCTTAGCGGAGTTATGTGATGTATCTCTACTAGATGATAAGATAATGCATATTATACATGGTGATTTTGTGTCTGGCCAGAAACTGATTTATGATTCTGAAACAAAGGTCTATAGAACATCATTGGATGGTTTAACTCGGCTGTTCAACCTACTTTATGTTGAGGACTATGAAGGTAATATGATGGATACATTCAAGTTTTTACTTGCACATATTAATAAAATACGGGCCATAGACCATGATAGACAATCGCACTTTGAAGCTAAATCGGTGATGGATATTTTTAATTGTCTTAATTCACAGACATTGTACAACACCGGTTCACAATACACAGTTGATTCACAGCTACCCAAAACTCACTTTTCATCTGCGCACGATGACACGGAATCGCACAACACAGATGTTGACAGCGCAGCTGTAGAAGATGTAAAAACAGAAAAAACAATTAAACCCCAATTATATGATGTACTTAGGGGTTTAAATGCCAGTATATTAATGAAGCTTAATGCTAACTTACTTCCCTCGGCAATATTGCGATCTGTAGGATCCATAAGACAGTCATTAGATATGGCAGAAGATTCAAACCTATCTAGAGATTTTGGAATTTGTTCAGGATGTCTTGAATTTAAAGCCAATGAGCAACATTCCAATTATCAGTATCAAGTAAAGAGAAAAAGATCAACTCACGCTGAATACTTTAGAACATGCAAAGTATGTAATGCTGTGGCATGTAGCAATTGCTTGATTACTATGGAATCAATTAGAAAGTTGGATAACTCTGATGTTGAAGATATTGAAGTTAGCTCGCTTGAGGAAGGATTCGAAAATTTGCAAGATTTTTCATTTACGTGTGTTAGGTGTCAAAGTATGATTAATAATCCTGAATTACCTTTGCTTTGTTGTGTTTTGTGTTCCAGATTTGATGGACTATTAGTTAGGATCAACCCTAACTTGATAACCTATTATTCTCATTGGGGATGCGAATGGAATGAATTTGCATATGTTCATTTAGTTTGTTTGGAATGGCTTACATGGAGCAAGCAACTTGGACAGGTCTTTAAGAAATTGCCAAAAACGTTATTTGAGCATCCTTGTTATTATTGTGGTGTTATGGCCGGTGCTACAATGCAATGTGCAAATAACTATTGTAATGTTCGCTTCCATGCTTCTTGTGCAGGTATTTTGGGTTGTAAAGTGGACATGAGCAAAAAGGTAGAGGGAGTTAATACCACCAGAAGGGCACTATGCTTGAGACACACCATGATAAATATTGGTCGTTCTAGTGCGGTGGAACGAAAATTTATGGTCGCACCTAGTTACCTATATGAAATATTGGCATCCATTAGTTGTTACATTAAGTCTTTCTTCTCAGGAGCCTATATATCAAAGCATTGTGTTAACACAAAGGCTAGGCTTTCAAATACATCTAAATCGCTAAAGAACACAAACTTTGGACGGGTGAAAAGCCATAAATCTAGCGACTCTATGAAACAGAAGCTCAACGTTCTAAAAATTGTCAACTATATTAACTTGGGGCTTATAGCCCCCAGTGCAAAATCTTCACCCATTCCTTATGAAACTTCTCTACCAGATTCGATAGCAAGGGATAGATTGATACAAGCCATGAATTATGCAGCTATGAATGGTATGAATGCCGCCCAAAGAGATTGGGATAGAAAAGATATTAAAATGATAATTTCAATGCTAAAATCTGGACTATTGAAGCCTATACAAGGGAGCAAACGTGGAAGAAAACCAAAATCCTTGGATGGCTCGGATCATGATCGCAGACATAAAATGTCAATGGAGGAGATACTGAGATATGGACACTCAGGACAGTTACCTGACGGGGAATTTTATTGTCCAATATGTTTTTGTGTTTATTTCGAAACTGCGCCAGGATTACCAGGTGACGACCTTCATTGGATTGGTTGCGATCGGTGCGAAAGATGGTTTCATTTCGTATGTGCTGGTGTATGGACGGATTCAAATATTGGTCAAAACAAATCGAACTGGTATTGCCCTACCTGTGTTCCACACTTGGAACACTAACTGCACTCTTGCAATATGTTGAAATATTTGTATATTTAAAATTATAACATTAATATCTGCTTAAGAATCTCCATTCTTTCATTTGTTTTTTTTTCCCTTAAATAGTTTCTAGCAAGAGCCTTGAGGTAGTCCAAAACCTTTTGACTAGTTTCATCAATTCGTACACTCGGTATTATCGGATTAAATCTGAAATATTTGTTTGGTTCCATTAAATTATCTAAAGCTGAGTGAACGATTTCAGTGTTTGTTGCAGCACTTATAACTTGCGATATAATCTGTTCTATTCCAAGTTGTTTTGGTGCACCAGATGCCACATCCTTTAACCCACAATTTCTCACGATTCCGTGGTCCATAAATGTTCCAAATACCTCCTTTAAAGTTTGTATCTGCGATTGTGGTAGATCAGAAGGCACCTCTTTATCTATAAGGCTAGAAATATTATCTTCATTCTTATTAATTGTAAAATCAGTGACATTTCCATTACCAACGCTGACCAGACAGTCTATTGGAGTATTTGGGTAAATCATCTTAGCCTCCATATATGCAATAAGGCTGGGATTATTAGAGTGTAAAGCACCGTCACCATATATATGCCCATTCCTTTCAAATGCAGGAAAATAACCGGGGGCAGCAGTCGTAGCTCTGAGCGCATCGGCCAATTTTATGACACAAGAACCTTCTTTTGCGAGCATTCTTGTGTAATCAGATGTATATGATTCAGGATGATAGTTATAATTTCTCCATATTACAGGCTTCAATGGAGAAGTATCAAGTTGAGTCGATAGACAAAAAAACTTTGGGCAGCTATCATCTACAGAATAATCTATAAGTTCTAGATCTCCTAATAACGTTTTCAAAAGATTTACAAAAGCACATTCATCATATAGTGCATGACGCATTAAAAGACGTGCACCGGATACATGATAAGAGTCTTTGACAAATATTCGTGATATCAATAAGTCATATAACTTTTGTATATTTGAAATTTCTACCTGTTCTAGTGCTATTAACGCAGCCACAATACCACCAGTTGATGTTCCACATACCAAATCAAAGATTTCATGAATAGGTTTTCCTATTTCCAGAAAAATTTTGCTCAATATCTCTAGCGCTACCACACCCTTAGAACCACCTCCATCTATACTTAGAATCCTTATTCCTCTCTTTTTAAATTTGTTCGTATCATGATGGCCCAAAAGATTCAACAATTTATTTGAGTTGTAAATAGGGCCAACATTTTGCTTATTGCAGAAACCGTATCTCTTCCAGGAAGTCAATCTAAAGTCACCTAACTCGTTTAAATCAGGTTCTTTTCCATAATAGGAATCCTCAATGTTATAATTATTTTTGGAGTTCGAAGAAAATTCACCAATGACGTTTGTTTTAAATACTCTATAACTTTTACGTTTATCTATTATTGGTTCGAATTCCGAGAGCTTATCTGCAAAGATTTCTTGCAATTTAAAACACTTTGGATGTTGTGATTTTACAGACTTGATTGCAGCTATCAACCTTTCATCATCTCTAAGCCTTAAAAAGTTCTTGTCTCCTCCTAAATATATCAACTCTACCAAAAAACCGAACAGTGTTGTTTGTAACTTTTTGGCCTGTTCCATGGTATTTTTTGGAGAAGAGTAATCAGGACGTATATCCGCAGAATTCACTAATACTTCATCAGAAACATGGAGCACGTTATCAGCAGCTGAAAGTTTTCGGCCTATTTTGCCGAGGAGATCAAAAACTCCGGCAAAGCTTCCACTTTCGGTTGGATTTACAAATGATTTTAGATATGACTTAAAAATTTCCAGCAGACCAACTCTCCATGGCAAATACTTCCAAATATCAGAATATTTTCTAATTTCCCTTATGCCAAATGCAGTATTTTCTTCAGATACAGGGAGGGCGCTAACCAAGGCCGTTGCATTTATTATATCAGTAATAGCATTCAGGTTTAGGTTGGTACTAATAATATCAGTTATATCGGTAGATTCTGAGCCCAGAAGTACCCACAACTCGGTAAATATATCATTTAAAATCTTAAAATCTCTGAAACTACCTATAGAAGAAAGTAAGTCCAAAATTATAAGGTTTCTATTCAAATCTTCAGAGGGTTTCAACCTTATGTTAGAAATCAGTGAATATCTGATAACATTTGATTCTATTCGATGCAAAGCCAATACACCAAGAACATCTTCATTAGTATCATACCCAGACGTTGAGGAAATTGTTATGGCGTTTATGTTCTTAAAATTAGATAATTGCTCATCAATACAACCAAGATTTATCCTAATATACCGTTTTATGGATGTAGTTATACCGCTAGAAACATTTTTGCAGTAATAAGGAACCCATGATATTGTATGAGAGGAATAATTATCTGTGCTTTTTGACTGTTTTTGTTTCAAGTTAGAAGTGATTGGTATAAGTAGATCTTCGATATGAATTTTTGAGTCGCCATCAGTGGAAGAAAAGGGAATAATCTTATCCCAGGTCCAATCTTTCGTCTCATTATTATCATCAATTAAATTCGATGGCAAAAGTGATATATCTTCGTTAACCTGGTATCCTAAAGTTATAAATAACTCTTTGATAAATGCTCGTATCCTTTCAGAATCATTTCCACCATTCGAATTTGTAAGTACACGAGAATTTTTATCAATAGTTGATTCAAAGTTTCCAGAAGTACATTTTTCGTTTCCTTTATCTATGGCTTCAGGTGAGTAGTAAAAGTAAATCTTCAAAAGTGTCCTCTTCAAAACTATGTCATTTTTCATGGTCTCTTTGGCATTTTTAGAGTTTAAAGCCATGGATATCAATAGTCCCAATACTTTCTCTTGAACTATTAGGTTCTCCTCTGCTTTTATCGGATTTTTTGGCCAAACGTAGCTGTTCATCAGGGTCCATATGCTTTTCTGATAAGGCCTTTCCAAGATCTCCAAGAGGGAAGATAACACGTCATTCTCTAGAAGAACATCGTTTATACTTGTGGACAGGCTAGAAAATGAATGGAGTGACGAAAGTGCAGATATTCGGTTTTTGGCACTTTTATCCCGTAAGCATTCTAGAATGGCTCTCTGCACATGGGTTATAATAGCATTATCTTTATCGTTGGCGTCTACTAGAGGTCGATGTAGATCATGTTGATGTCTATTTGTCTCTAGATTCCTATGAAGTTCGGGGCCTTCCCTAACCTCACTGTGATATGATCTAGCAGATTCATATGATATACTTCCGAATGATTTTGGTCTATTTGTGGTTAAAATTCTAGGTTCACGTATGAAACATCCGATGTAGTGAATTTTCCGGTTTCTTTTAGTGGCTTGAGTAGCGGATAGCAACAGTAAGCTTTTGTTCTGCCTATAACTCAACATACCAAAGAAACTACATCTCCAATATAATACACATGATATATATAGATGTAATATCTCCAAATAAAACATGGAAGTTACGTTCTCTACATTTTATTGTCTGTGATCCATACACACTACTACCCAGGAAGGCCAGCGGGAGGACCTCCACATAAGTTCGGGTGTATAAATGTATATGTGTAAATTGACATGAATTATAGTTGTTAAAAGTACTTTACTGCTTTAGCCCATCGTTGACTTCGTCATCGTCACCGGTGGCATAAAGCCTAATTATAGGCTTCATTGGATCCTTGAGCAAGACGAATTGCCCATCTGGCTTTCTAATTATGAGCTGAACAATTGATCTTATAGCGCCCCAGGCATTGTTCATATTCAGACCCATTTGAACAGCGAGATTGCTTGTGGTATATGTGTGGATACCGATAATGCTATGGTTTTCAGCATCCGTTGGCTGTTTCCTGGTTACAAAGGCCAGTTTAAATGTGTCACAACCAGCCATAGAAGCGCAAGCAACGAATCTTTGGAGCTTTGTGGTGTTGTTACGGATTTCATTGGCCAACAATGCGCCCTTTTGTGTTTCAATTTGAGATCTCCATGACTTGTGATTTTTAGATGGAAGCTCATTAAGAGCACAAACGTATGTATAACCTTCCTGTGCTGACTGGAGCTTTGCATGCACTTCAGCTCTGGTAACAATGGTTATAGGCAACTTTTCATAATTAGTCGCATTAGGGTTTCCGGGAATTGTAAACTTCCTATATCTATAAGCAACAGTAGATGGGTTATCACCTTCTTCAACAAAGGGAGGATTTCCAAAGTCCTCGTGAATTGTTTCACTTAACAATACCTGTTGTCTCATATTCTGGTTTACTCTTACCGCCTCGTATCCCAAGGCAGGAGGCCTATTGACCTTAATCTCAGCATCTTGCATAGGAGGCTCAGGAGCTGTTTCATTAACGGTTAACATATCTATTATAGATCCATTTGCTTTATCGATAATTATCTGGTTCTCAATCTTGGTGATGTTAAGGTGCCAAGAATACTTTGATCTAGCTGCTGTCATAAGTACAGCCAAAATTTGATCTGTAGCCGCAACAACTATCTGATCATACCTTAACAAATCCTTATCTAGTGCAGCAGAATCATGATTCTTCTCACTTTGCAGTGGCATGTTCTTAGCCTTTACCTCAGTTTTTTCTTCTGTGGTATCCACATCATTTTTCTTTGTATTGTTGTATGTTTCGAGCAAAACATCAGCGATACAATCATCATCATGAGTAGATGTCCAATAGTAATCATATGAATTGGACAAATGTTGCAGATTGACCTCGGTCTTCAATGTAATATAATCCATCTTTTTATCATAGTATCCTAATTTACCACGCCAGAATAAATCCTCTACTTTTATTGTTGAACTATTAAATTCCTGTTTTAGAAGCTGGTTAAATGGGATCTCAGCGACAACAACCCACAGGGGTGTAGGCTCTATACTCCACTCATTAAATGTATGGTGACGTGCGTTGTTTCTGGCGTTTCTGACTTGCATCATTATCTTCTGTCTACGCAACTCTGGATGTTTCTGTTTTGATAACAACATGGCCTCTTCCTCCATAAGCTTCTGATTGAAGGCTTGTGTTGTCTGCTTGAGGACAACCCTTTTCTTATAATGTTGGCTACTTCTGACCTTGAGCATAGATCTGCTATCCACAGTCTGGAATTGCAATTCTTCATCTAAAGCTCCGGTATTTGATCTAGGATAACGAGAAGATTCGCGAGTATTTCTCTGTAAATGAGATATATTATTAAGATGATGCTACTAACCTGGTATGTGCTAAAGGTAAAGTCACAAATGTGAATTTGGCGGTCTACCTTCAAGTTAGGCTCAAAGGGGAATTTGGTTATGGGAAAGAGACAGGATGAAATGGTTTGCTCATCAGTCTCGTCAGGTCCCCAACCATTTTCGTTTATATTTGCTACAATATTTATTGAGGCCATTATTATTTGATGTTTATTCCCACCAAATATGAAATATGGTAATATAAAGTGACTCTGATGGGTAGGACCTCGGCAAAAGTACGGAAGGACGACCAATGTAGGGCCTAACGGAAAGATATTCGAGTATACACATTAATCAATAGGGTATTAAACACAAGTTTTAAATTAAATATAGACAAAAACTGCAACAATTTAATCTATCTCTGGAAGTGTGTCCGAGACGATCACGAATATCATCTTTAACCGCTTCTAACAAGCGAATTATAGAAGTTACACCCAAAAGATAACCTGAATCAATCTCACCAACATTATGAGATACGTGAGATAAATCTATAATATAAACGTTGGCGCTTTCAACAATGTTTTCTGGATCTCTTTTGTCTGAATCAAACACAAACAACAAACTGCTACCATAAAAGGCCAAATACTTTTGCTTCTCAAAGATATCCTTGAGATCATTCAGCTTTGATAATAATTTGTCTATTATTCTTGTAATGATCTCCTTGTCTTGAGCCAGCATAAAATACAACTTGAAGGACTCCACCAGCTCATAATCGGTTCTCATGGAATACGCACAAGATTGTGGCAAATATTGTGCGTTACTTTCAGTTCTGTTCCATTTAAACATACCCGAAAGATGAAATCCATGAGTTTTGCATGACCGTTTTTTTGCCTTTTTCTCCTTCTTCTTTATGAGTTTAGGATCAGTACAATCATCACCATAGAGTCTTGATCCCATTTTCAAATCCATGACACACGGTTCCTTCATACCATACAACGCGTTTCTAATACGAATGGCTGAAGTGTGTTTACAACTTAATTCCCACTTTTTAAATACTGACGGTCTACATATTGCTGAACATTCCGTTATGAAATCTATGACTTTAATTGCAACATCGTCCCTATATAAAGGTTTTTGCTCGGCACAAATGTCGTGTCCTGTCCTTGTTTCCTTGTCATGATCTATTCCTTCTTCTATAAAACGCAATCCACTTAAGCATGTGTCTTCCAAACCATTTGCAAATTCCAACCTCATGTTCTCGGTTTCTTTAGACAGTATTGTAAGTGGTTTTCTATTAATAACGTACAGCCATTCATAAAATGCGGACTCACGTTCTGAACACAATTTCGCAACTTCATTACAATCCTTGCTAGTCGGTAGAATCCATTGATTCTGGTGACCGCCTGCTATAACAAATATGTTATCCGATAGTTTATGTGGATATGGTTTCCATTTTATATTAAGCGATCTTGGCGAAACAACATCACCTCCAAAATTTCCATTTAATAACCTTAGAGATTTAAATTCTGGTATTATATCATTGATTTCTAACAATTTTTGTAAAGCTGAACATATGTTTATTGTACTAGGCTTTGCTAAATCTGAATCTTTTTGTTCCTTAATGTCTGCCGTTCTTCCCATATTTAATTCGTGGATTAAGAGTGCCTCTGTGACAGCTTCAACGCACTTGGATAACATCACAGGTTCATAACCACCTTCCAATACCAATAAAAGCCTACCTTCTGAATATTTATCCGCTATTGTGCAAAGTTTAGTTGTTGCCCATGCATAACCTTTTGGACTAAGATTACAACCACCTAAAAGATCACCCTTTGCAGCATCAAAGCCTGATGATACCAAGATAAACTCTGGTTTAAATTTATCTAAAAGAGGTATTACAACTGAAGAAAATGCATACATTAAATCAGCATCTTCAAACTCACGCTCCAGTGGTATGTTTACATTATATTTCAAACCTGGACCTTCGCCCATTTCATCAATAGAACCGATATATGGGTAAAACTTATCGTCACCGGTTCCATATCTGTGTATAGATACGAACAAAACATTCGGATCTCCATAAAATATTTCTTGAGTTCCATTACCCTGATGTACGTCCCAATCAATTATCGCTATTCTCTTCAATTCATGTTGCTTTCTCAAATACATTGCAGCTATAGCTATATTGTTATAAATACAAAAACCCATCATTCTATTGGAAGTAGCATGGTGACCAGGTGGGCGAACTATAGCAAACCCCTTTCTTATAGAAGATGAATTTGATACTTTCCCATCCTTGTACCCTTTAATCAGCTCGTCACAGATGGATATAACAGAACCAACTGCTAAATTAGCAACCTTCCCGCTGTCTGGTGTCATATACGTATCTTCATCAAGAGGATAGAGACAAGGTGGATTTTTTACACCTCTTCCTCCTCTTTTAGTCTTGTATAGCTCCTTAAAGTGGTCTGTCCAATGTTTAACCACGTCTAAATACGATTCTGTATGACACAAAAGAAGAATCTCCTTAGACACTAATTTACTGGGTATATATTCCATATAATCCCATAGTTTATGATTTAAACCGATATTATTATCTATAGTACTGCATTTTAATCTATTTAAAATCGACCGAATACGGAACGGACGCTCTTGATGAGTATTTGATGGATCGTGATGAAGATCAGATGCCATATGCTCCTCATCATAACTAATACCTATGAGCTTCTTAATGGACATCTCTTCTTTCATCATTGGTTAGGTTAAAACAGAGATTAGAAGATAATCAGCTACTCCCCATTACGCATCCGAACATGATAGAGATAAAAACGCAAAGAATAGTCTTCCTTTGTATTATATAATACATTTTTCCACGCTTTTGTATGACTATATGATTCCATGAATTGAATCGTGTAATAATAGCGAAACTACGCCTATATAGATATGTAATTTGGTTAAAGTATAAAAACCCGGGTAATATTCTCTAGATATGCGATTCCGTACCCAAGCAATGATTTTAATGTTTGAAAGGTTTAGCGGTACATGATTTTCTTGGGTTTGTTCTAGATTTGGTCATTGTGTCTATGAATACACATCTTATCTTACCTGTTTTGCCGCTCAATAGTGTGTTGTAGAAGGTTATCATGAAATTTTTGAGCTTTATACAACAAATTCCCTTCTTAAATATGTCTAAAAATTGTTATCCAGGGTAAATAAATGTATACATACATTTTGAGGTAACAAAACCGATACATTCCCTAGTATTCTTGAGTCCCTTGTTGTTTAAATCATTCAGAAATTTTACTGCGATATCCTCATCCAATTTGCAATTTTTTAGATCCCCGTAAAGTGAGACTTTTAGCTTAGAAATTTGATACTCGTCGTGTCTTGGTTCGGTTAATTTGGGGCAATGTGAACTGAAATTTATGTTATTTCTGGAACACAAATCACGGAGTAGTTGTTTGCTAAATAATTTGAAATCATTTGGATCCATTGCATATATCCTGTCGAGAAATTCAACAGATCCCTTTGAAAGGGGGGAAACCTTTGCCGACACATAATAGCGGCTTGGAATATAATCAACAATATCGTTGATAGGGCCTGCATCATACATCCTTGATTGTATCGAATTTACCAACCTTATAATGTACCTACTATAGGGATGTGTAGAGACCGTGGTTGGTCTTATCACCACAAAATCTTGGTTTTCCTGGCAATGATAGAGTCCGGATGTTATACATCCGAGTAAAATGTGTCTAGACTTTAATATAAATCCGTCAAAGCTACCTAAATTGCTTTTTGGTATCAAATCCGGTGAAATCTTTAAATTGAGAAATTTGTGGTCATTAACCGGAAAAGTGAACGGGTCATCTATTCCAATAAGGCTATAATTTGGTCTTTTTGCTGCAGGTCGCACTAAATATTTGGTTATTTCATCATTTTTTAAATTAGAATAGTGTAACCAACCAGCATCTGTTTCTGGATAATCTTGTGGAAACGTAGGCTGATCAAATTCATTCATTATCATTTCACGATCCTCTAATCCTAAACCCAATGCCCCGTAGCGATTAAGCAATGTCCAAATTCTGCTTGAAAATGAATTAGCAGGTATTAATAAATCAAATCCAATCAAGGGAGATGACCTAGAAATTACCCATACGGGGATCACCTGTTCTTTATCCTCTAAACCCCCATCTATATCCATATTTTCATCCTCAAAATGTGTCTCATTTCCAGATTTAGGATACTGTATATTGGAAAATTTCAGTATTTTCTCAACAAGTTTAGGATAATTCTTCCTACGCAACCTGGGCACATTAAATCTTGATTTAGTTTCCACTTTATTATCAGATTTGTAATCAAACAGCTTTCCCCGTTCTTCATCCAAATTTGGAATATTTATGTCTTCATCCATAAATGGATTCTTCTTCATTGTGTCGATTTTGAACCCTGGTCTAAAACTACCATATACTTCCGGAACCTTTATTAACAAGGGAAGAATGAAAGACGGTGGCAGTTTGATATTCTAATTAATAATGATATCTAAACTTAGAAACAAACTTCGGGATTCAAAGACTTCCAGAGACTATTGCCCTTGGAGATGTTGGAATTTATTTTCAATACGGATTTTAAAAATAAGGATGACAATGGTCCATGGAGCTCAAAAATAACGATTTCATCGATCTAAATGCATTGAATAACAAATATGCATAAACCTACCATTTTTGTGGATAAGTTGGTGAAGCTGGAAAGAATATCAAACAATTGATCACAAGCAGTGGGATGTACAAAAAACCATATCGTACGATTTCCTCCTTCATAATTATATAAAGGAAGTCACGCATAAACTTACCATCGGAGGGCTTCCATATGTAGTTTACAGGTGATATCAATTTAGGATTACTCTTATCAGTAGAGTATGCAAATGAACATCCACCACGAACCATTCCTGAGAGGTAGGAATCTATAAATATCATTTCCGAATCTAAAAAAACATGTTTAAATGTTTCTTTCATAGAATCCACTTGTCCAGTAATTGCGATTATTTTTGTGTACGATCGATCATGTATGACACAACGTCTTTTTGTAAATCTCATAAAGCGACGCTTAGATTTTTGAGTTGACGTTAGAGCCAACCTATATCCCCAAATATTTGTCATCTTGAATCGTTTCGCATGATAAATATGTGTTTCTAACCACTTGTTTTTTGCACATCTTTGTTGATATTCTTCTAACCGGTTGAGCTTCCCCTGTTTATCCTTTCTCAAACGTTTAGCTGCCTTTGGCATGTTTTTTGCCATCTCCCTTACGACGTGCATACGAATAGACTTTGGGATTCTAAAAGGGTTATGAGACATTGCACGCCTTCTCATGACGAAAGGCAACCTCTGAAATGCTCTGTCCTGCTTTTTATCCCGTTTTAGTAGATTAAACATGTCATCTATCTCCTTGGATCTTGATAGGAGGAACTTTTTGATGTTTATAATCTCAAGTTTATCCACATTACATGGAGGAACTCCTGAAAGGAGCTGAGAAGGGTCATTCGACTCCATACCTTGAAAATATTTCAAGTTTAGAGTGTACTTTCATAAACAACCGACTGCAAAACCGCAACTGAGGTCCAAAATACCCACAATGTCAGATGTTCCCAGTAAAGACCTTCCATCCTTATATTTTATACGATAATTGCATATAATATTATTCTATATAATGAAGAATTAGTTTTTGTTTGTTAAAATGGGATATTAATATCCTATTTGTTGAAATTGCTCATATGCTCAAATGAACAGAGCCATTCTATTGGCAGTTACGTACGTTATTTTCACCTCAAATTTTCTAATTTCTACATACTCTCAGAATTTTAATGCAAAATTTGTGAGTTATTTCATTTGTTCTCTTATAAACTCATACTTTAGGTCAATGTCGGATTCCTTACACATCCGCATCTTGCAAAAAGAGCGGATAAATTTTGCTCTAGTCCAAGTCATACGCCTAGTACTGAAATCTTAATTCATGATGATCATCTAAACTCGGTTTTCATGTTCCATGTTGCTCATAAACTGAAGGAAGGACGCTCACTACTTGATTCACCAACTATCCCCTTAAGCAAACAAGATGCCGCTCTCAGTCATTTTGTTGGCTTTTTTGGGGAGTCATACTACAAAATTATGCAAAAAAAACTAGGGAATGCTGTTTCAGAATATAAAAGCGGTATCAGTGACGTTTCTCAATGTACACAGAGGATAAAAGATGAATTCATGGTTGCGATTACCAAAAAATTCACTCTGAAAGAAAACATAAGTCATGATGTAATACTCGATCGCCAATTGTTCTTGATATATACGGCAGATTTGATGGCGTCATATATATTAATGTTCACCGGCAAAGGTATTAGTCATAACTTGTATAAATATATATGGTCGAATTGGGCATTTTTAGATGGAAACATTGATTGGCTTTGTTGTAACTGGGTGCTCAACTGTGGAAACCATGATGAAGATGCACATAAAAATGGAACTGCCCTTGATTCGATTCCAAATGATGAACTTATAGACATTATTAGACTTCATAAGCATCATCTATCTCCAGATTTTGTCAGACAACGATCTAGAAATGTTTTAAAAACTCTTGATAAGGCTAGTTTGTTGGCGATATTTCAATCTATCATGATAAAGGCTCTTTGGGGTCATTCAATCACTCCGGAGGATGGTTCCAATAGTTCAGAAGTTGAGGGAAAAGATAGCTCCATTCATCCAGAAAATGACAAAAGGATGACTGAAAAGGATCAAATAAGTTCTCTACATAAGTGGCTTAAGGAATATAGAAAGAAAAAAGCCCAAAGGACTAATGTTCTTCTGCCAAGATTATCAGAACTCAAATTTCATGAAAGTGAAAGCGCTAGAAACTCAAAAAAATATATTGGTATTATTAAAACCAAAATAAATTATATTGATATTGAATTAAACAAAATGAGTGAAAATATGCACGAACATGACGCTGATTATTCGGAACTAAATACCACTCTCTATAAGACAAAAGGGATGTTAAATACCCTCTTAAATGTATATGAAAGTGAGTTAGTTGAAAACTCCCTGGTGTATGGATATATAAATAATAATAATGGTTTAAATGTTATGAAAAGTTTACTAAACGCTTTTGATACATCTGAACTCTTGAATCTCTTATCCGCTGTGCTTTTGGCGATTCCAGAATTGAAACCCGTAATTACTCGGCAAGATTATGCAGACTATGCTATTATACCATTTAACACGCTTGCAAAACTCTGTTTTATAGGTATTATGAGAATAAATCCAAATATATCATTCTCACCTTCAGATACACAACATGAAGAAAATACAGAATCAAGACGTACAGACTCTGTGAAACCTTCTTCAATGGTTTTTGAACCATATGAATTGAAAGGGGTTGTAAAAAAAAGTGCAAAAATGCTGAAGATGAATTTGAAAATAGGTGGTAAGGAAAAAAAATGTCTGATATTGACTGCCGAAAGGGATAGAAATATTACCGAAGGAATACTCTCACATATTTCCAGTTATGAGGCGTTATGCAAAGTTCTTGATAACCCTGATCTAGAACAAATTGATTCGATAGATTCAAAAACTGCTGAAGCAATTAGACAGACCAAAATATCATCAATATTCAAAAAAATGGATGATGAACAGCTAAATGGCACGTATATAAAGGTTCTGAAGGAAATTGAATTAAATCCCAAGCCTTTTGTTCAAGAGGAAACATTTGAGGTACAACACTCCTCATTTGTTAATGATATTAAGACACTTTTTGAAGAAAACCCAGAGATAGATGCTCTAGAATTATCAAAGTTTTACACAGAAAATAATACTGATTCTCAATACTCTGTCGAATCTGAACGCAATGGTATCCTTAGGTTTCTGGAAGGAGAAGACCTCGATTCTTTGATCGATGACTCATTTTCTACAAGGTCTGTGCATGAAATGAGTCTATCTGAGTTGAGAATGTTATCGGAAAAGGTATCTAACCGTATAGAAAACGATCCTAATACTGATATAATCACGTTAAACCCATATTCAGATCATAAATTCACTCTTACTTCACTTCCAACCCGAAAACGTACTTGTATAAACAAAGCTTTTCGTTTATTCGCGAAACTTGGAGATTATTATACAGCAGAAGCTACTGAAAATACGTATAAGAATTTTTTCAAGCGTGACAATTCTAATTTGGAACCTACATGGCAAGATCCACAACTTATAGAAAATTTCATCAGACCTACTCATAGAGTTAACACAATTAATGTAGAAAAATATTTAAACAAGTGGTTAGACTTGGGGCTTGGCACAGACGTTGCAAATGCTGCTGTGGCATGGATTAAAAAATCTATCTTGGATGTTGTAGGTAGAGAATATGATGACTTGGAAATTGAGCCAACCCAAATACAGAATATGGCTATACCCACACTTTTGAAGGATTCATCAAATTTGTTGATAGCATCAAATGCTGCCAGCGGTAAAACCTTAGCGTATCTGCTCCCAATCATACAGCTACTAAAAAATGAGGAGAAAAAATTTTTAAGAAAGTTACGAAGCCCAAGAGCACTAATTTTAGTACCAAACAGAGAACTGGCGGATCAAATATTAAGCGTTATTAAGGGATTAGGACATGTTGCTAAAATAACTTGTGAATCATTGACTGGTGGATATTTGATGAGGAAACAAAGGAAACATGTCAATAGGTTGGTTGACATAGTTGTTGCCACACCTGATCGTCTATATAAAATGAATAAATATATAGACATGAGCAGAATTAAATTTATAGTACTTGATGAAGCAAATGTTCTTATAAATGAAGGATTTTGGCCGCGAGCTCACCAAATTTTAGATAACCTAAGACATGATCCGCAATTAATCCTAGTTGCACCAGATTACAAATTCCTTGATCACTTTAAGAGGGTTCAGACCTCTATTTCAAGAAAAGGAAAACATAATATAAGTACAATAGGCTGTAAAATTAAAGGTCGTGATGAGCTAAATAGAAGAATTGAAGAGTATTATGGAAATAGCTATGAAAATACAATTAGGGGATTCTCTCTCTGTGAAGAAATTTTTAATTGTAAAAAAATAGTGGATGAAGCATGGGTTCATCGTCCTGGTCGAGGTGTAACTCATGAATTCATAAATGTCAAATCCGATGACAAAGTACGTGCGCTGATAAATCTTATCAGGTATGGGAGCGCCAGAAGGTGCAAGAAGATTCTTGTATTCTGTAACACCTTACAGAGTTGCAGGGCCGTACATCATTATTTAGTGGAAGCTGGCCTACCCGCAACCTGTCTACATGGAAAGGTACCCATTCTGCAAAGACGCAAAAACTATCGAGATTTTATCAATAATGCCTATGGAATATTGGTTACCACGGACGTTTTTAGTGCGGGCTTAGATTTAAATGTAGACGCTGCAATAATGTTTGACTTTCCATTAAATAGTATGGATTATTTGAGAAGATCTGGCAGAGTTGGAAGGTTGATTAATAACGATGCGATCGCCCCGAAAGGTATTTCCATTTCGCTACTTAAAAAACGTGATTTACCTCTGGCAACTGCAATACAAAGAAGCATTAAAATGCCATTCTTCCCCCTAAACAATTTATCTTCCAGAAAATCTGATTATAATATTAGGACAGGCAGGATGAGATATTTAACACAAGCAGGATCGTACTTTAAACTTGCCGAAATATTAAGACGGGAAGAGATCGAGGGAACTTTCAAATACGAGAATATGAATTCTTACTTGGAGAAATTCAGAGGAGCAGTCAAGGAACAGAGTAAAAATTCACTTAAGAAAATTATTTTGAGGAGGAGAAGAATATGCAAACGTAGGAGAATATTATTAAGAAGGCTTAAACTAATGAAAAGATGGAACAAGGCTGTCAGGCTAAAACAACGAATAATATCGCAAATTGATAAAAGAGTCCGCAAGTCAGATGGATCAATTCACACTAGAATGAACAAAGAGAATCGTAAATGCCCAAGTTTGAAAGACTTGAAACCAATAAGAGGTAAACTAATGAAGTTAAAGCTAATTGCTGATAAGCTAAATGAAAGAATATTGAAGCGAAATGATAACGCCCTAATGAAATTTATAAATAAGGTACAACTCAAGGCGAAAGATGCCTCTATAAAAGAAAAGGATACAAAGCCCAAATTTCATACCATTGACAAGGTTAAAGCATCTATTGGAAAGAGTGTAAAGCGTATTTGTTCACTTGTATAATTATATTACTACTGGTTCTTTTAAATTTTCTAAAACTGTATTCCTATTAACTTCTAATTCTGTATTTTTTGATCCGTTATCTTTTGCATGACTAAAAGGTGTAACTGCTTCCACTGGAATATGTATTTCTGTGACATTTTCTGGTGATGTAAGCGTATCCAACTCCTTAAGCAAATCATCATCACCAACCTTGCAATATTTCGAGGTATACATTCCCATTGCATTTGCGATATTATCCATACATTCTGACTCAATCTCCATCAGTGAGTCATAGTCCTTGTTTTTTATCTCACTAGAAATAGCTTTGATCAGTTTTGCGCCTATTTCAATGTGTTTAAGCACATTCAACTGAACCTAAAGCATGATGTTTTGGGTTTAATATCTACTTCATACCATGGCAGTTTCTGTGTCAGAGATTACAGTTAGTATTTTAATCAAAAACTCATCCATAATTGCAACTTGCCTCTGTATTAATGCTCTTTTCCGAAGAGTAAAGAGAGCGTGTTTCCGATCATTTTCCTTAGCATATTGAACTGATAGTGTCGTCAAACACGCTATTCTGGCGTTTAAAGTACTTTTGTAACTCTCTAATTCATCTAAAGTATACGTGTGTAAAATCCATCATCAATTACCTCGTTGACCTTTTAATTCAATCATCTGTGATCTAAATTTGATTTCCTCCCTTTTACGCGAAGGAAGACATGGTATAGTACCCATTTAGGCATTTTAAGTTGTAGATGTGTGCAGAACTTCCTCTGGTTTGCGACCCAAAATGGGACTGCACGACAAGTACATGCGTAAGGGTATAACCAATCAAAAAATATTGCCAAAATGGGAAAGGATAATAAAAATTCAAACTCCTCAACGGATGTAAAGTGTAAGTTCAGTATTGTGGCTTATTTGTGCTCGTTCAGATTACGTGGAAAGTCTATATTCGCTCAATGATCTCCAAAAATTGATGTCTATCAACACAATCGCGGTAAACCTCGTCTTTACTTTTATATAAAACTTCTAGGCCTTCAAAGAGTCTGGATTAAAGTGTGATCCCAGCGTGTCATACACCAGGATCTTGTTCTACTTGTTGCTAAATTCTATTGGTTTTTATACGACATTCTTCCTCCACATCGAATCTTCGAAGCGTTTGCTCGAAATAGCAGTTGTAAGTCAAACAAATCTTTGATAATCTCTCGTCGTAGTTTACATACTTTTCGCTGCTGCTTGTCTTAACAATATTCGATAAAATTGTCCTCAAAGGGGCCGCCTTGAGGCTACTATTAAAGGTAACTCAATCATAAATTCTACAAATACATTCAGAAGACAAAGATCCTGGTCAGTACTGCGGTCAATTGGAAAGAGGGAACTTTTGAAATTAGTTTGTATCATTATATATCATACATCTATCTACAGAATATCGTCAAGAAGGAAAAAATTCTCAAGAAAAGGTGCATGCGATACCACTAGGTGATCTATTCTATACTGATGGAGAATGCGATTATGTGTACTTTAAAAAGGAAATAGAAGCTTTGAATCATACACTTGTTTCACTTGATAAAACTGATTAAATCAAGAGATTTTTCGTTTACGTTTTGGTTCCGGTGCTAGGAAATTATACTAAGCTATATATTCTCTTACCATTTGGATTACCCCTGGAGTAGAATGTCTGCAAAAGTTTTATGGCATCATCTGCCAGTATCCCTCCTCTGCAATTAATCCTCGGAAGATCTCCGTTGCTGAAACATTATATTACATTAATAAGTCACCAACCTTTTGTGAAGTGATAGAACGGATCCACAGCCCCCGAACTTGTCATTTGAGCAGCCATAGTATACATCGGTCAAACCTGAATTGTTTAGTAATCCGTCATCTTACTAACCTACTATTTGCAGGGCAGTAGTACACATTATGCATGGTTCACATGTTACAAATAATGCGTATTTTGATGAGAATTTATGTAGATTCTCGGTGTTGTTTGCGGACAGGTCCTTGTCTGGATTCAGACTAAGCAACTTGTTTATGGCATCTAACTCACAATGCCACGTAGACTGTAACGTATAAACACTAGGAATATGTTAAAACTCACATTGTGCGTCAAGTTAGTGGTATTGCTCGAAGATGCTACAATTTCCCGAGTACTTTTACAAACTATAATACATCCAACCGTTACTTCATTAAGATCTAAAGCGATTTTTGCCTAAATAAAATGGACATGACTCAAAGATGTAATATACCTCGTCAAGAGCCTTGTTCATGAAGTAAAGTACTTCGGAATCAGAGAAGGCCATAACCTATAAGCTAACGGACGCAATTGCTGAAGATTTATGCAGAATATAGAAATTAATACTCACATAGTGCAAATGTGTAAATTATAGAGGCCTAATAGAGCCAGTCTTGAAGCCATCCTGCACAAGAAGATATTGAGTGTCCTGTAGCATCACGTTCTGTTTTACTTGCCGATGGTTTGTTCATATAGTAATGACAAGAAGCATTTAAATAAACACGCATCAGTGTGTCAACCCCTTTATGACGTGAAGATATGAGGTATTGCTCTATTCCTCTATCAAGAGTATATTCATTTGGGAGATAAACAAACTTCATTCCATCATCAATCATCTTCTGCAGTGACTTTGGAGGCTCTCCCTTGATAAATTTAAATACATCCATACCCTTTAACTGAGGATGGTGTCTGTAGTTTTTCCTTTTTTCAGTGAATTCTGGGTCGTCTAACGGTAGCATGCTATGAAATAATTCACTTCTGTTTGATTGCAATATAAGGAATGGAAGCGATAAATCCAAAATCTTTTTAAAATCGATATTGCCAGTATCAAACAAAGCAACTGCTTGCAAGATCTTTGAGAGTGGTTTAACTATATTTACATCTCTGGCCTTTCTGGCTGCCAATTCACTTGTTCTCAGTGAGGAATTTTTAATATACTCTAATATATCATCCAAAATTGGTATAGACTGCCTACTTATCAAATCGCGTAGCCTCGATAAAGATATTCTGTCAGAATCTTTTCCCTCATCTTTTGGGACATGCATATCGGAGATCGTTTCTTTCATTGCATTATATATATAGTCTATAATTCTGTGTCCATGACTTCCCAAGGCTACAAAACCCAATCTGTCAACTTTATAAACGAGCTGGACAAATTTTATTAGTCTATTTAATGCCAAAGTGAACATCATATCATCATTTGGTAATCTTGGTACAAATATAAAACTATTCGATATTACTGAGAGTTCATCAGCTAAATATCTAATGTTCTGATCCAAAAAGTCTGCTTCATTGTGTATGAGTATTATCCCAGTATTGTATCCATCCTCTATTGGTATTTTTCCAATAACCTTCCCAACTGTTTCATCGTACTTCCTTCTCAATAAGACTGCATTGTTCACTATTTTAGAATCTCTTTCATCAGGTTTTATAAAGGACTTTGGTATCCCTACATATACCAAAGGATCTTCGAGTTCGCGAGCATAATTACTATCTTTCACCCCAAATTTGGTTTTATTATCTTTAGAATATTCATGTCTGTCTTTTTCTCCTATAAAAAATATAGGTTCGTTGCAATCTCTTTTTGCGATAGTCTCTACTATTGAAGGATATGGTTTAGATTCATAATTATCAATGTCATTTAAAAGGTCGTTATGCTTATATTCTTTAATATATAATTTTTGGGGATTAATAACAACAGTTTCAGGGGAATCTGCAGTATCAATGTCAAAAACGCCCACAGAACTGCATGGAGTTGAAGCAAAAACGGACCTAAAATCAGCAGTATATTTATCCCGTTGTTGTTTAGAATAATTTTTAGATTTCTTCATGCGGATCATACCCATTTCATATGCCTCTTTTTCATCGTCTACCCAATCTATCAATGGTAATCTTAAGAAATAGCGACACAATTCATCTTCCATAACAATACTTTCATCATCTTCATCAAACTCATCTCCAAAATCAAATTCGCTGATTTCATTTCTGATAAATTTTGCATCATGGTCTTGTGATATAGTAGGTTTTGGTTTTTTATTTAAGTTATCTGGTGTCCCATAGGCTTGTGAATTTGGGAACTTTGACATAAATTCCTCAGCAGAATAAACATTACTGAATTTATCGTCTCCATCATCTCTGATTGGTTTTCCAACTCCATAAACCCTTCCCAAAAACCTATTGGCGTTTCGATTTTGTGGAGTAAAATATCTAACCCCGTAGGGATCAAGGTGTTTGTAAATTGTTTCCATATCAGGGGGTCGTGTCTCCCAGTATTCCCTTGCAAATTCCTCATCTGAGGAATCGAAAGGTTCGTCATCAAACCAATCATATTTTGAAAGATCCACGGTGGAATTGTTGTTCTTAGAAATTTCACATTCTCGCGATATCAACTCTGACAGTTCTTCAGATATTTTTCTTTCGTCATCTCCACTATGTTTTGCTTTGTCGTTGTTATATTTATTGGATTCTTCAGGATCCGTGTCAGTATCGCCCAGTTTAACGTCTACTCGACCCTGCCGTAGTAACCTATTGCGATAATGTTGTCCAGTGATAAAAGCTGACGATACAGGATTCCTTAAAAACGTCCGAAAAGAGTATACAGAACATCCTGAAATATACAAAAGTGCTAATATTACAGACAAAAGGAATGAACACGTATTCATTTAAACGTGGATACTACGCTAGCAGATAATTGCACACATTTCGAAACTTATGTGATCTTCCATGTTTTAACCATTGTTAAATGTTATTAAACTAACAAGTTTTTCAAAACATGTGAGATATGGAGCAGAAAAATATAACAGACAAACTTTTGAATGCAAACTAATGGCAAACTAGCATATTATATGTTCCTCTATTTTACAGTTCATTTATGTAAAAAACATATAATGGAAAACTACGAATGAGTAGGAATCTTTGGGGTATTCCTTACTTTTTCTGTGATTCTTATGGTGTATGTTCTTCATTCGATATGGAGCAGAAGGTTTAGATTTATGAAGGATCTGCAGAGAGTTGTAAATAACCCTGTAGTTTATGATAGAGTTAGATTTTCTGGACCGATTGTTGATATAAAACGCATAAAAGTTTGTCTTTGTTGATGCGCGTTATCAATGCATACAAATACTAATAAACTTACAGTGTATCGGTGGTAAAGGAGGAGATGGAGCACTTGCGTTCTCAAAACATGGTCCACATCGACTTATGGGTCCGGGATTACCCGTTGGTGGTTCAGGAGGAAGAGGAGGAAGCATATATGCCGCACCAATAACAAGAGCTGACGAGCGCTGTGATCTCAAGTCAATTCCTAGCATTGTAAGAGCGCAAAACGGTTCCAATGGCCTAGTATGTACTTCATAAATACCCCCTTATATATAAACTTAGGGTGGAAGAACCAGCGGAATGACTGGAGAAGATATCATACTGCGGGTTCCACTGGGTACCCTAATTTACAAATTTGATCCAGTAGGGGATTTGGATAACTGGAGAGCCAATTGCAAAAACTGGAAAAAGAAACTCATAGCTGATATAAACTCTACAGTTTGTTTAACTGTTCCACCACAAACTCCTTTAGACATATGAAAAGGTTCTTTTAGCCCTAGGAGGGAGAGGAGGTTCTGGAAACAACATGAAGTAAGCATTTTAATGATGGTTTAAATTTACTCAGGACGCCTTATGAATCGGAATCTGGAAAGGAACCTGAAGAAAACTACTATGTATCCCTTATTTTTTCCATGTATATTTAAATAGGAAATAGAGTTGAAATCAATCGCAGATATTGGCCTTTTGGGATTGCCTAATGTTGGTAAATCTACATTACTATCATCGGTATGTACTAAAGGATATCATGACGGATTTACAGGTAACTAGAGCGAATGCAAAAATTGCAGCCTATCCATTTACCACATTGTCCCCTTACATAGGATATATAAAATACACTGATGGTATCGTTGCAAGTAAAAACAAAATATAACTATAGGAGCATCACTATCAATGGCTGATTTGCCTGGAATAGTGGAGTGTAGGCTCACTCAAGAATTTCTCAGACACGTTGAAAGAACAAAAGCATTACTATATGTAATTGATGCTTGTAATCCTACCTACACTCCCATGGAAAACTTTATGATACTAAGGTACATGACCTTTCACCCATGTAAAATCTACAGAGCACAAGTAGAAGAATACGGATCTGATTTGGCCCAAAAACCGTATGCAGTTGTCATCTCAAAAATGGACGTCGCAAGTGAAAGGTCCGCCAAAGTAACAGATGATTTCTACAGGCAGCTAAGAGACTCCGATATCAAATGCAATGTAATACCGGTATGTTTAAAAGGAATAAATATGGTGTCCAGACAAGTGCAAAATTGGGACTCGGCCTATCTAGTATGTTCATTCAGTCGATAATAAATTCAAACAGAACTCGCTTGCGAGTTGAGAACTCTTGTGAATTTAGTCGGAATTAGCATCGACAGCGACTGATTTTAAACATAAATTATCCATCAAGCGTCACACGTAATGCCATTGTTGTGTGGGCAGTCCTGAGTGGAATCGTCTAGGACAACGGATAGCGTGTACTTTAGATTTGAAGGGAAAGAATCCACAGAAAAATTGACACAAGGTTCATCATACCAGTCATCCAGTGGTGATGAAAATTTTGTAGGATCAAATGCCAGTTTTGATTGCTTAAAAATCCTACAACCTGGTGGTATGGGATATTTCTTGTGCTGAATATGCGTCCTATGAGGACTATCGATTGGAACAAATAAGTTATAATATGCACTAAACGCATCAGACAAAAGGAGGTTTTGTAATTTCCTAAACCCAAAAGATAGAGGATTTAATTCTCTATTATATTGTAACATAAATTGTTGTTTCAACTGTGCCAAAACTAATCCATTTCTTCTATTATCAACCAAAAGAGAGACAATCCTTAATACCTCATCCATAGAAGAACAAATTGGGTGACGTATTTTCTTTGGTTTTGGAAAAAGTTCTTCAGCTGTCTTTTCACATGCGGCAACGGGTAGCAGTATTCTTTGTGCGTACACAAAAACTCCACTATAAATTGCAAGTTGTACCAAGTGTACAACTTCACCTAATCTCATATTTCTAAATGCTTCCACTTTCTCCTTTAACCTCTCTGCAAATGCATATCGCCCTCCGCTAAAGGCAGGTGAATTCTCAGAGGATGAGACAGACATAAGTTCAACCGCAAATTTGTTTAAAGCACGCCAATGGTATGGCGAATAAACATCAACTGTACTATGTGTGTCTACAAACCCCTTGAAATTTGGAGGATCCTTTAGCAAATATACAACCCAACCCATTTCACCCTTCACACGTAGTTCAATTCTTAATTCGACAACATCACGACAGTGTAGAGATACATATGCAACCTCTGCTGCACTCCAAAAGTTGTCTGCAATAGACCTCTTCATTTGGTTTGCAACGTCACCCAAGTATGGCTTTATACCTTCATTGTACAAGAATACAACTGCATCATATAGGCATTTTTCCAAGTTCCTAAAGAAACTAACTAATGCTTGTTTATCTGACTGTAGCATTCTAATCATGTGTTTTAGCCAAGTGTTCTCTATATATGGTAGTTGTGAGTCATCGCCTGTTCTAATCCATGTAAGCCCACCCTTTCTCTCTGTAAGGGTATCTTCACTTTTTACAACATTGATCAACCTAGATAAATTTCTTCCATCATTAGACCGTAAATCTCTATTGTTGATTTCATTTATGGTGGCCCTTGCGTAATCTCTAAATTCGTTATCGTCATAAAGACGTGAACGTACGGATCCTATATCCGTCGAAACATTGCGTAAAAGTGAGTCATTCTTAAAACAAAGATCGTGATCCTTTACAAATAGCCCATTACCTCTTAAATCTAAAGTTGAGGTTTTAGACTTTGACCTATAATCCAACGGATTCTTACAGTTTATATGAAAGGAGGATGTAGAGTTAACATCCTTACGACCGTCTGAAGCAGTAAGCATCAGATGAATATCTGATAAGCTTTTTGTGTCAACATCTTTACAATCCGATAAAGGGGTCTCTTCTTTGAGACCAATGCTTTTATCGGAAGTATATATCATTTTCACAAAAAATGATACACTGGATTACTATGTACAAGAAGCTAAATATAGCCTTGTGGAAGAAGGTGTAAAAGATTTACCATGTGCAAAACAAAAATATTAAGAGCTAGCAAATACAAGAGCCTAGTTCCACTGTGTGATTGCTACATTACAATACAAACAAGGATACCTCGTTAACTTTCACAAGGGTACCTTTACAAAACACTAACAAATGTGTAACACCTACACTGACGTTTACAGCAAAACTTCTTCTTTACATTATGAAACAATGAAAATCCCAGAATCAGATGTAATTTCCATCCTCTATTCCAAAAACTTGAAGAAGGACGGAATTAGACAGTAAGTCGATTATTCTCTACCATTAACTGTGAAAACTAAATCAGACTGAAAAGACAACGATTATTTACAGCGTCTTCACGTGATTCAACTGTATATCGGAAATTTTTTCATACGATAACTCTGTGAAATTTTATCCACTACGGAACTCAAACTGCCTACAATAATAATGTAATGTGTATGTACATTTTTGAAATAACAAGAGAAAACTACAAGAAAAGGTTTAAAATACGGGACAAAAGGTGACTACAATGGGATATGGGAGTGTATTCTACCACAATAAAGCACTATCTGTCACCAGTAACATCCCAGCAATCTATACCCTATCCACAGCACAATCGAATAACGGCTACCTCTGCACACATCGGTTATATATGAAGTTTCCAAGTACATTTATTCGCAATATATAATATTTAAAGAGATTCCCAAGTATAGAGCCAAGAAATAGAGAAGAGATACCCTCATAGGTTTAGACAAGTAAAACTAACCTAGTCATCCAACGACAAATTTTTATACTTGAATATCCATATGATTTCTCATTGTAAAAACGTTTTCACTACCTTCTGATTCTAATATCCGCAATGGCCCTCAATCTTAGACTCGATGTTTCAGCGATATAATATCTGACTCGTATGTTTGGTAAATTCAAATAAACTGACTCCAAAATAAATAATATGAAATATCTTGCTGCAATAGCCTTAGAAATTGCTGCTGTGTGAAATTTTTAGAGACCTTCCAGCAGCGGAGAATTTTCTTCGTTATGCATTCTTCGTGTGTGTAGAAATATACCTAGTCTCGAGGTAAATGTTTGACTTTGTAATGATGATACGACCTTCCATTAGCAAAAGAGCTCATGTGATCCTGAATTCGCCTATAGAAATTTAGTCTAAACCATATCCACAAATATTGAACTGTATGTGACATGGATACTCATTTGTCTACTTAACCATTAATTTTGAATATATACTTCCCTGTTTGATTAAGTGGCTGAATGAGACCAAGTGTCATGCTGTGTATCAAGGGAGGTTCTCAATAATAACCGAGTCAAAGTACGCTCTGTCATTGATTCACTCGTTAAATACGGTTAACATGTGAGTTAATGATGTTTGTATCTTTTAAAGGAGTTATTCTCTTGTTGCATTCATTCTTGAGCGCCTATATAACAGCTAAAGATACTGTAAAACCAAGCGGTAGTGTTCATATTTACGTCGATATAAATATCCAGAAAACGCTCCAAAAGAAAAACTAGTTACAATCTGTCAAAACATAGGAGATGAATTCTTAAAACCGGAAAATAATATCCCGGGACTAGGTACCTTAGGCTAATGAGATACAAATGTATAGAATATCTGGGAACTGGATACAATATACTTAAAGCATTGCCATTTGGGAGTGATGAAATGTACATAGATCCGGGATACATGCAGCCAGTTATTCAGTTCAAGTGGGAATGCAATGTAAATAAAAGAAAAAATACTCCAATTGGTGTTTGGTTTAGGCAAGAAGCCGCGTGTCATAAATCACATAAGGTAGATTCACTGTATAAAAATAACATCCATAGTCTAGAAAACTTGACTCTAGTAGCTCGCTAGAAGAAATTATCTCAGAAGATATAACGACTTCTTTTGGGTCTGGGGAACCATTGATAAAGGCCACAAAAGAATTCAACAGTTTAAAACAATGGGTAGAAGAACAAAACTCTGAACTTGTGGCATATAAAACGTACTGTGCCATATACAGCACAGGAATGATTCTTTCTCACAAGTGGTATCTATTAATTTTTTAGAAATCAATTTTCAGGAACTTCTCTGCTGGATTCGAAGCTGTTATTCATGAATTGATGGAAATTCTAAAAAAGGATGGCTGTAAGTTGGCTGAAAATGATTCTGTGTGTAAAGAAATTATTGAAAAGTGGTTTTTCCTTTTTGATGAATACGGAACTCATACGCTTACAAGAATTACATTTGGTAAGACGTGAATAATATACATGATCATTCATTAACACATGTTTAAAAAATATATTTAGGTGGGAAAATAATAAATTTAGAGAAAGTGGATGCTCAAAATGCAAAAAATACGTTGAACAATAAAAATGCAAGACAGGTTGAAATTAATGCTCACATCGGAAGTATAAACTTCTCATCCAATGATGAGAAGAAGGAATATAATAGTTTTTCAAAAGAGAAACAATATTCTAAAGTGTATATTATAGGTGGTGACTCATTTGACGTAAATCTTGACGATAAATCTTTCGGGAACTGGATAAGAACAGTAGATCTTAATCCAATGCCTATTAGAATAGAAACAACTCCATTAGCTCTTTTCATTCCGAATGAACTCCAATTATCATATTGGAAGGCATTTAATCTCTATAAAAGTAGAAACAAGAATTAATTTATTTTGTACGTTAACTGATTCATGAGTGTAATGCACACAAAGATATGCCTATTTAAAGAATACAATGATAGCTGCTCTGTTTTTAATGATAATTTCTTGTTTTAAAAATTCATTTCATGGAGAGACCGTCCTTAATACGAATGGTAGAGGCGGCAAAGTCACTTTTGGTGACAAGTTTCCTGTCCCTAGTAGTAAACAAGTTGCAATATTTAAGCAAACATCAACTCCAAATATAGGTAACCCTCAAAATAATGTCTATTAATCTCTATAGAGTACCTAGGATGTGGATATGATATTCTCAGCGGATCATCCGTGGATGAAAAATCGTCTTTTAATGTCAATAATTATCGGAGTCCAGTTATGGATTCGTATTCTTTTGGTGATTCAAACGACGACTTTGGCATATGGATAAGAAATGAATTCATGTGTAATATATCTATAGAGGTAAATGGTTCATTGAAGTTGATAAAAGATGTTAGGAAACTATAATAGATAGTGAAGAAAACTTGGTTAAAACGTTAGAGGTTAATAATGAAGAAAGCTATTCAAATATATGGTCAAGCCATTATAAAAATGAAGCAATAAATGATGACCTTCTTGACACTCTAAAACGCTACAGGAAACTTTTAATTAAAAAGTATCAATGTACAGTCTATAGTGCCGGGATATCAAACATAAAAGAGAGGTAACTGATTCTTACACATTAATAGCTTGTAGAAAAAATATGAAGTTACTTCATAAGGTTATACAAGAACTTGTAGAATCATGTAAAGGGAATTTTGACACAAGTGAATGTCCACCAGATTTGTATCTAAAAGACCCATATAATCCTAAATGCTCCAGATGCATAATGCCATTTATGAAATTTTTTATAGATTATGGAACTCATGTTACAACAAAAATAACAATGGGTACTACATGTATCGCAAATATTCTGAATTCAGGAGGTATAATTCGAAAGTTCCTGAGAAAGAATAGCTACGATTCTAAAAATAGAGGCAAATACACTAACAAGACAACGATAGGAAGTAGCACATTTTTCGGATTAATCAATAGTGAATCCGAAGATCTTGATGAAAGGTCCTCCAAATATGATAATTCTGGAGATACAAAAGATGTTTATACATTCACCATTGGTCCAGAGCCTTCAAGCCCAGAATTATCTAATGATGTATTAACAGAATGGGTAATGTCCGTTTCTAAAAATCCAGCTCCTATAAAAGTTGAGATTTCTCCAATTGAGGAGATTGTTAGTGATAGGGAACATTTTAAAATTTTAAAATCAGCTCTAGAATATTACTCTAGAACAAAGGGTAAAGATGTTGTAAATTCTAACTATTTGGAAAATACAATGTCTAAGCTTGTAAGAAAATTTATAATAAAATATAAACTTTAGATCAAGGAAGCAAATAATACAATTTTGCTTAAATCGGACGTGAATAATGAAGTTTGCTCAAACGAGGAAAGGATACTTTATGGGTTTGGTGTTACATTTAACGCGGATGGAGAAATTTTACAAGCTAAATTATGTTATTCAGGACTGTATGTATTGTTAAAAATTGAATATATTTGTAGGAATGCGTGTTTATTGGAGTCATCCAAGAGCGTCTCGTCATCATTCGTTTGGGCCGCATGCCACTCTACTAGGCTATATAATTTCCAGCAGAAGCTGGTAAAAGGACTAAATGGAAACACATTATGGGTTTGTTGCTTATTCAAATATTATTGGTTTGCAGAGCGAAGCTAAGTGCTCTGGAAAAATGGTTATTGCATTCGGAATGATCTTGCGTTTTAAAGACGATAATGATAAGATCTTCATCAGAAGATGCATATCTGGTACGTTTTTATCTGATATAAATATGTTATAGGGGGAAAAGTGTGTGGAATTACAAACTTGGGTCCGAACGGCATTATATGGATCATTTGTGTACCTCCAAATAGTCTGGACACAAGGGTAATAATTATCGTGATTGTAGACCATTTGTAGTATATCAAAGTTGAAACATCTCTCGGGGACAATTTATTGTCAAATAAGTGTAATGGTGAGGGGTATCAACCGGTAAATGGTAAAAATTAGTGACCTCAAGCACGTTTATTTTTAGGCTTGGTATTTAAGAAACTGGCTCAAGAAAATGCGATAAAAGTTGAAGAATGCACAAAGAATCTACCAAATTGCAACGTAAATTGTCAAATTTGTAGTAGCATAGCGTCACTGATATTTTGTCTAATTTAAAGATTCATCCGTGCGACTTGTTGTACACTTTATACAAAATGTTATTTCTCATTGCTTTATCGTACGGAATAATTGCGATTAATTCACAAATTAGAGTAAGCAAAGAATCAAAGGGTGGTGTGTATTTGCTCAATCTTGTTCACATTAGATATACAGATATCATTAAAAGTGTTCACACAAATAGAAAAATCCCAGCCCTAGGTAATTTTGAGATTTTATTTTAATAATGTAGAGTATCTTGGTTGTGGGTATGATATATTGTTTGGAAGCCCTTTTGGAGACCCGGGAACTTTAATAGACCCAGGGTACAGAGAACCGATAATATCCTATTCAATCATTCAAAAAACAACAAGTCATGCAAGAAGAGGTGTATTCGCAAAGATAAACGGAGCTTGGATTCGTCCGCTTGTAGCCTGCAAGAGATCGAACAAGGTTTATTTTTTCTGGTTTACAATGGAACTCAGGTTGATGTTGTAAAAAACATTGAGGAATATAGAGCTATAGCTGAAATTGATAGTGATGTTTCAGTTTCTGCAATTGAGAATTCCGCAAAATTTTCCCTTTCCACCAACTACTCCAGGGCCAAAGAAACCTTGAAGTCCACTGGAAACAATATTTATATCGATCGTTCCTATTGTTTTTTGTTAGAAGCAGGCTTGCCTATTCATTCAAATTGGTTAGTTTTACCATAGTAGATAATGAAACTAGGAAGCTAAGAAGATCATTTATATTGGCTGCCAAGAAACTTGGACATGGATTTAAAGAAGCTACGAAAAAATGTAGAGTTGTGCAGTATTCCATGAACCCAGAAAATCCTGATTGCAGAGAATCTATAAAACCATGGATGGATCTTTTTGATCAGTTTGGAACTCACTTTTCGTACAATATAAAGATCGGTAATTATTTTTCTAGACATCCATTTATTCATCTTTCAGGAGGTAAAATAACAAGCGTTAGCCAAGAGAGCGCAGAAAACAATAGTACAAATAACAACAGAGGTAATTCCATAGGTATCGATGCTTCTGTTGCTAAACATGATAAGGGACTGAGTGCCAATGCCAACGTATCCTTCACCTTCGGTGAACGCAGAGATAATGGAAACAACCTCTCCTCAAAATATACAAACATCCTTGGAGGCTTACCTGTAGGCAATATTAATGATGAATCGGAGTATATAAAGTGGATAAAGAGTGTATACAGGAATCCAATGCCAATACGATCACAATTTGCTCCCATTTCAAAGTTGTTCAAGAGTAAAGAACTTAGAGAGTCATATGATGAAGCATTTCAGTTTTATTTAGCGTTGAGTTTGTCCTCATAAAGATGTATAATCTGCAGATGGTATACGCACCTAGTCGAATGGGGAATTGTCGGCATTTATCCGCGATTTTTCACTAGCTATCCTTGTCTAGAAGCTGTGGTCGCAAGATGCATAATATTTGGCTGATAGCAAGGGGCTGTATGCGCGTAGATGCTGTAGCAATATTTCACCGTAAAAATGTAGGAACTATACCAATTTTAAACCTTGCCTCTATACATCAGCTTCCTTATTATTCATTGCATCGTTTTTGTAGCTATTCATATCATAGAAATGTCAAATTTCGCATGAGTCTGTCAAGACATGTAGGAGGATACGGAAAAAATGCCTTGATTCCATCCATCTGTGACAAACAAAGGGAAATATCGACTGCTAGTGGAACATTTGAACAACACAAACTCGATTTAAGGGGTAAAATTGCCTCCTGTAGCAGGTTAATGAGATGTCACACTCTCATGCCTGTTGTTATAATCGGAATTCCGGTAATGTGGAGTGCCGCTTTGGCTCTGCCTCCAGTTGTTACTCTGGTTGAATTGAAGAAGATTGCGCTTTTAGCTCTTGGAACCTTTTTTACACGATTTGCGGGTTGCTGCATAAACGACCTTGCCGATGCCAAGATTGATAGACAGGTCGCTAGGACTAAATCAAGACCATTGGCTGCCAAAGAAATTACGTACAAGGAAGGTATCTAGTGATACGTATATTAAATATTTATTACAGCTCTCATTACTCTTGCAATCAATTCTTCCATTGCCCTGGGAATCCTCTTGCAATTTGACATGAACACGTACGTTCCAACTATTGAATTATAGCCATAATAGGATAAGATTTGGGTGTATTGGAGCGACAATGGCATCTGTTTATCCGTTTTTAAAGCGCTCTACAAACTATCCTCAGGTATTTTTGGGGGCATCCTTGGCAATCGGTACCCTCATGGTACGTTTACGCTCCGCATATCATAGTTGAACTTTAGGCATGGACAAGCATATCATTGGGCCCAATTACTATGGCTCCATTGTGTATCTACGGTGCAGCTTGCATGTGGACTGTAATTTATGACACGGTTTATGCACACCAGGATAAAGAATTTGACAAGATGATTGGGGTAAAGTCCTTGGCTCTTCACTGGTAAGCGCTTTTGATGACTTTACATATAATTAGGGGTGACGACACCAAGAAAATGTGCAAAATAATGGCATATAACATGACACTGCTAATGACCGCATGCGGTTACATTGCAGATTTGTCGACTCCATTTTACGCTTCTACACTTTTATCGCATATTTGGATGGAAAAGGAGATAAATAGGGTAAATCTTAACGATCCAGTGGATTGCCTAGGATTCTTTAAGAGGAATACGATTTATGGAGGTATTTTACTGGCAGGCATACTTGCTGGAAAAGAGAGTCTGGAATTTTCTCTAGATCCAATCTTCAAAACCTAGGCACATTTTCTCCAGAATATAGAGTAGATCTGGAAAAAATTCCAGGGCGACTGTTAGAGATCCATCTCAAATATTTTAATCATGAAGCTAAAGGGTCCATCTATCATATTGGCCATAGTTGGTCTGCAATTTTTTACACTCGCCATGGATCAGGAGACACAAGAAAATGATACAATTGAAAAAGATATATCCGAGGATGTAGGTGATGATATATCGGACGATGATCAGGAAATCAAGTGCATGGTTCACGCAAAGAGGCCGTACGGAGTATCTCCAACCTTCACCTTATATGGGATACAACACAAGTTCAGCGCACTGCTGATTGGCTACGACATACACACCGAGGAGCGTAGATCAAACAAAGGTAGCCTATATGGTTGGAGTGCTCCCAAAGTCCCAGATGAAAATGGTACAGCAAAGTTTAGGTTTGACATTGATTATGTCTCAGTTTTGCCACAGTCTGGAGTACCTCTGAGCTACTGTGCTTTGATATTTTCACCTCCAGTATTTCCAAAATTTGACGTAAAGGATGTCTTTGGCAAACCTGCCATGAACATGGAGAGGTACTTTGGTTCTAAGGAGCATCTCATTGGAGCTTTTAAGCGCAAGTCCAGAAAAATTACAGAATGTTGCTTTGTAGCCTATCCAATGGCTTCTAGAAGATAATTTGTATATACACGATTCATATTTTAGCCATGGGTCCCTTGTGGTGTGCCTTGGCCAACGCTGAGTCCCGCGATTATATATCTAGACTAGAGAAATGGATCGTATAAAAGAGGAATACGGTAAACTCAGGAATGAGGTTCGCATATTCCTGAAAAGGCCGAAGGAAATCATCGAACACTTCCTTTACATGACAACTGTGATCTTCACGGCGTTAATGTTTTGGAAATTGTCAATGATCCTTACAGGTAAGAATTACATGTCCATTTTGCAAATATAACAATGTATGGCATACACACTCCCATAAAGACGTGGACAAAATCATATTTAGGTACCGATTCTCCAATTGTTGTCGTTTTGAGTGGAAGCATGGAACCGTCCTTCTACAGAGGTGATATACTATTTTTGATGAAGAAAGAGCCAATAACCAGCGGAGACATTGTGGTTTTCAAAGTACCTGGTCGTAACATACCTATTGTACATCGTGCTATCTCACTCCACGCAGGAATTGACGACTTGAGTGTGCTGACAAAGGGAGACAACAACGAAGTTCACGATAGAGGACTCTACCCTCATGGTGTAAAGTGGCTGGACAATGCAAATATACTGGGAACTGTACTCTTGAAAATTCCGCAAATTGGTATCGCAAGCATATACCTAAATGAAGTCCCAGCTTTCAAATACGCAGTGACAGCATTTGTAGTATTTTTGATTCTAGCCGGGAAAGGATAACTATAGGCTGTACAAATGTACATTAATTTATATTCTGCAAGAATTTTGCTACTACAAGTCAAGTGCCTTGTATTTTCTCTTTATTCTCTTTACATGCGATTTGTATTCTACATCCTTTGGTTCCTTTAATTCGTCCCCTTGGTTTGTATTTTTTGTCTTGTAGACGTTTCCGGTACCTACGGATATTTAAAATCTCATGGCAAACAAACCGTAAATTATAGGTCCACTAATTTTTGACACTTTGCTTTCATGCTTTACAATCTCCCTCTTTTCTTCATGGATACTTGGCCAGTTTAAACGACAATGTGATGCAAATTTACGTTTCTCTTCTTCATCGATAAATACACGTGAGCTCTTACAAATATCGTCATCATCCAACTCTGGAGGAATGCATTTTCCCTCTTTGGATACAGTCCACCCCTGTGGACATGGAAGATCCCAATTATATTCATCTCGTGTTAAACACGGCCAGTTTGCAGTTGAACATCTAGATTCAAACAATACTTTCATGTCACGTGTCATTTTTTTAATATTTATAGCATTCGGTATATTTTCCACCAACGCTACAATCTCCTTATATACATCAGTACAAGGATCCACATCACTTGGAGAAACACATAATCCATTACCCTGGATGGTCCAATCAACTGGACATGCATCATAATCCCTTGTGCATTCGCTAGAGCACTCAAAGGGGATCTCACAGGAAACTAGGTGATTAACCTTCATTTTTTGAGTATAGTGAGTAAAGAAGACAGTATGTTCACATTCTCCAGTATATGATGAAGGTGATTTGCAAGAACCGTCCTCAGCTTTAACCCAGTCCATAGGACAATCTTCAAATACAAACAAGCATTTTGTAAAACATGGCCAATTTGTGCCACATGATTTTGCCCATAGTTGCTTAGACTCTCGCGAAAACTCCGTAAAATCCATAAAAGAATCACATGGGCCAGTATAAGTGGAGGGATCCGGAACGCAAAAATACTTTCCAGAGGTCTCTGATTTCTGCTTCAAAAACAGTTCTGGACATGGCTGCAGATAATTTCTTTTAGAATCGTCACAACCAAATTTCGGATCTTCTTCGTCTATCTTGCATGGCCACGGTGCCTGTAGATTACTGTCAAATGTGCATACAAACTTACGTTGCACGAAGTTGACCAATTAATCTTCTCCTCCGGGGTTAGTGTTTCAAAAGATACCAAGGTTTTACAGTCACCGTTGTAAGATTCTGGAGCTTTACAGTACTTGTCAATTTCCTGTCAAGATGTTTAATTGATAAGAATAAAGTACCTCCCATCCTTCTGCAGGAATTATGAATGAAACTAGCACACACATCATACCTGGACAGTTGCGAGAGAAATCCTGTGCGCACTTTCCATCAATTGTTTTTTGGTTCTTGTGATTTTTCTAAAGACAAAATACTGGAATCTACAAGACATACCACCGCCGCTGTCAAAAGTTTTCCTCCAACTTCTGTCAAGTTTTTCGGTTTGGGCTCATTTACAAAGCTTCCATATATCCTGAAATGTATACATTTGGAAATTACCAGAGGAAAACATACTCCTGTGTACTGTGTATATTTGGGATTTCCACCAAAAATTGGTCATCCGTATCTGAAACTGCACAACTCACAGAATACACCAAAGTATAAAGTAATACTCCCAAATACATTTGAGAGGTGTGCGCACATTATCAACAAAAAATGGACAGAATCTCAACGCCATGCTACCCCATGGGTCAATGAGAAGCAGATGCTCTAAACCTTCATATAGAGTGTAAATACAGAATGAGGGGCATACAAGCGAGAAACCTCATTTTCCGCACACAGTCCAGGTTTTTTAGTGATACGTGCGCATCCAAAGGAAAGCATGACCCAAATGTTGTGAATCTATGCTTAAATCCAAAACCTGGACGCCTCTTTAAGAATACACCAATATTTTTTGGTTTAGCTTGCTTTTTACTCGCAGTACCACTTGTGGCCACTCATTATGACAATATCGAGTTCGAAAAGGAGATGGAACGCAGGAAACAACCCGGAATTCGCTACTAAATAGGTATGAATACACTGTACAATTAAATTTTAGCATTTTATCCATACATGCTTAAATCTATCCACCGCTCTTGAACCGCAGACCAACTTGGAATGGACTTAAGATATCTGAAGGCGCATATAAAAGCGCTTTAGAAACAAAAGCTTCGACCCAGCATCCACTTGATAAGTTCATACTCAAACCTGTGCCAACAGACAAGCGTATATCCTTCAAAGCCTGTGCATAAAGATCAATTCCTGGCTTGAGTGAGGAGAGAGTGCCAATGTTACAGAAACCAAATGCCATTGGACTTTGAAAGTTTGAAAGGTTGAATGGATAGTATAGCGACATTTGGATGTTTCCAAAGTAGTCACCTCCCAAGTGATCAGCCTTTTTGAACCATTCACCCTTTTCAACATTGTATAATCCTCCCCAATCATGAGGACCCACTCCATGGAATCTAAAGCCTCTAAATGTGGAAGATGTACCAGATGCTCCAGTAAAGTGGAATCTATCCAAAATTGAACTAGTAGGAGAATATGATCCAAGTGGATGCAAATATCCAACCGACATGCTCAAATGCCCAATCTAGACCTCTATGATTAAATTTGTGAAAACTTACAAATTTTTCCTTTATAAACCTAGCCAAAAGCATACTGTAGTCAAACTTTAAAAATTGACAGTCTCCCCCTGGAATTCCAGATTCCTACATGGAAAATGTATATATGGCAATGATACTTACAATCCGGAATTTAGTTAATTCTCCATCAAAAGGAATAGCATCACCACTCAAATTATCCAAGGAATATGTGTAGGAAAGAGAATTCTTCAAGGAACACCCTGAATTTTTTAGTATTGCTTCAGAAGCTTTGAATTGCTCATTGAACGTTGGATACACGTCCCTTACTGACGCTTCCCATATGAAGCGATGTCTAAAATTTAGATTCGATAGGGTAAACCGAAGGCCTTTAGAACGTGTGGAATACGAAGAATAAGCATTCAGGTCGGTATGCGATGTGAATAGTTGAAATAAACCCGTGAAATTGGGTAGCGCCGATATGCGAGGAATGTAGAAGGATCCCTAGGTCACAATGTATACTACAGACTAAAACTAACCGAAAACTCGTTGTTGCTGCCTCCAGTTGTGTTGGCATTCACTGTTAGTGTGTTGACAGATCCTAATACACCAGGTAGTTCACCCTTAATTTCCTAGACACATTGAATCCGTACTCTTAAACGTACCACACCAGCCTCAGCCTTGGAATTAACATTTGCTCCGACTGTAAATAGAGCTGATTTTTCCTCAAAGGTAAAAATAACATCAACATCTCCTTCATTCAATCCTCGAGTAACAAAAGATTCTGTACTCTTGAAT
The DNA here is from genome assembly GCF_000342415.1 of Theileria equi strain WA. Taxonomy (NCBI): domain Eukaryota; phylum Apicomplexa; class Aconoidasida; order Piroplasmida; family Theileriidae; genus Theileria; species Theileria equi. The sequence goes on along the minus strand of NW_004668229.1, from coordinate 121,984 downwards.
AGTGAAAGTTTTTCCAGCCTCTAAATGTCATAATGCGTTAATATGTGCAACACTAACCTGGTGAGTATCATCAAGCAGTAAAAAAAGCTCTTCTACATTCTCAGCGTCTTTTACACGACTAATTTCATGTGAAATTGCGCTAGGTTCTGAGTATTTACGTTTAAATTTACAGAGGAATACACATACTTATGCGAGAAAGGCCCTTTGTAATAACTCGCACATTTCCGAGTCCTTTAGAAATGTCTATGTTATACACATCATTGGAGGATGGCTCATCCGAAGACATGTTTAACGTAAAACAATTACAATGAATCTAATAGTTAGTTATTGGGTATACATTACTGAACTTCGTTGAGGTAGTCATCAATGACCTCTGGAGACAAGAGTCTAAACTTCTTATCGGGACCAACAACTCCGATTTCTATATTATTAGCTGTTAGCTCCCCCTCAAATCCCTCCTTTAGTGTTAAAATGGCAATATGTATGGCATCCTCCAGCTCCATATCAGGGCTGTAACGTTTCTCCAGGAATGTGTTGTTATTCTGCATTCTACTTCCAATAGCTGTAGCTTTCCAACCAAAGTAAGCGCCAGATGGGTCGATTTGGTAGAGTTGTGGACCCTCATCATCGTATCTGTACACTCATGGATGCAAAAAACAAAACGTACGAGGCTAGCAAGAGGGAAATACCAAAGGGCCTTACACCTCCTGAATGTGTGAACTCTTGCATTATCGATGCCACATCCTTAACCAGCTGTGATCCCGGTATATCTTCGCCATATTGAGCCTTGTACTTTATGGCCTACACACGAGTAATGTAGCGTGACAGAGAACGCGTGTGTAGATCAGGTAAACTTCAGAAAACAAACCTCTTTCCTTCCCTTCTTTAAAACTACTCTGAAATCAGCGGGCATTCCAGCCGCTACAGCGCCAATGTGGTCGGCAAAGAGATCAATTTTGCTCAAAGAATCGAGTTCTATCAAAGACGAAGACTGTTTCTTCTCAGCTGCAATTACAACGCCATTGGATGCCTTAATTCCTATAAATTACGTGTTTTAACTCCTAAAAGACCCACCGAGCGTAGGGGCTCCCTTGGCAATTCCATTAAGGGCGTACTCAATCTGGACCAACTTTCCAGAAGGACTAAATGTTGTCAATGAAAAGCTATACTCTCCCTCGTCAGCCATTTTAACGGAACATAAACTAAATGGCCCGGTGTGGTGTATGACTAAAGTGTAACCACAGAAACACTATATATTCAGCAACGAAATCCCTTGAATTGCGTGTGTTGATTTCACTGTTTACATATTAGTATTGCTGAGCTCGATTTGCATAAATTATGGCTGCAGTCCACCTTACAGTGGTCCAGTGCAACTGGACAGGAGTTTATCTCGGTGCGTATCTCCTCAGATACATCGGTGGTTTTGATACTTATGGTAAACCCTGCGAATTCAATCATTTTTATAACTAGTGTGCTTGTACCTTGCCTTATCTTATAATCTTTTGGACATGTGACGATCTCCGTCTTTCCACTAGCTGCCACTCCGCTCACTACTCTTGTCTAGATAACATGTGGCTACGTTCTAACAAGATACCTCGTTTGTAGCATTCTCAGGTACGCACATTATCCATGATGTTGTGTTTTCCCACTCAGAATATTTTCCGCATTTGTTCCCTGATTATGTTCATGGGTATTGGAATCAATACCTGCTTGACATGTTATGATTTTGTATTCCTTGTACTCTATATAAAAGCCCAGAGCTATTGTAAACCCTTGTGGACATCTTGGTTGTTCCTGAAGATTTTTGGTTGGAGGTCATGTAAATACCCTGGAAAACGATAGTGTAATTAGCTCCTGGAAACCAGAATTTCCGCAAAGTAACCATATAGAGCTATCGGTCGTGCCGGGGCAAACGTCCCTGAAGGTTCTGCATGGAGAAAATGCAAAGTACCTTCCTGGTATACAGTTAGCAATCTCCAGTTTTTTGTCAATCTGCATAGAAAATCCAGAAATTGTGTATTTACTTTCTGGACACGATGCTGTTCCACCATTGGATGTTAAAGTATCTCCCTCAAACTGTAGACATTATAAAGCTATACACAAACAAACAATTTTACTGACATTTTCGACTATGGAAAGTCCTGCGTTAAGCCCAAATAAGTCGTAATAGTATTTTAGAGCTTTTACATAGCTCAAATGTTTATCCGGAAAAAGCTCTGAAATTGCTACAAATTTGGCTTTAATTGGCATAGGGCGTTCCGAAACAGTTTTAGTCCAATCTGAAAAGTTTCTTCTATTCTCTAGGCCTTTAATGTAGTAACCTCCCAATACTGAAACCTGCTTAGATTCCTTACTACCCCTAATACGCTTCTTAAAATTTTTGGTTTTTTTACTCGTATCTTTCATTTCGTTCTCATCCTCTTTGGATAGTTCAGATATATTTGCAGATTTTTCAGTATACATTACCTTTCCTCCTATAAGTGTGTTAGCGATTGCCTAATGTTAAAACCTGTTATGACATGTGTAACGATGTGGGTGCCGTAAACTTTGAAGAAATCGATCCATTTTCTAATGTTTATACACTCTTTGTTTTTTGATTGTACAAGGAACATGTCTGCTGAGCATTCCGATGTCTCATTTGTAAGTACTGGCAAACGACCCACGTATTCTTGGAATCCTCTTGCTACTATTCTGCACAAATATTATATCAACGACCGATGAATAACCACACATATTTGGACTTTAAGTAAAGTCATACATAAATTACCCTTTGTATGGCAAGACTATTCCACTCTCGTATATACTACAATATGATTTTCGTATTCGATATTTTCCATGGTCTTTAATAGCCCGCATTATTTTACTACTGGCATTTGCCTTTAGCAAATTATTGCTTAGCGCATTATCTACATCAAAATCATTATATAGAGCCTTTAGATAGTCGTCATTATTTTTTATTTCTCCTGGCTATGCAGAATGTTACTTTGCATAAATCAAGTACCTCTGTATTATTCCAACAGTAATTGTTCTTCCTTATCCAAAAGCTTCTAGTATTTCCCTCTACTTTAAAGTTACCACGAACATCAGTCGTTATTTTTGGTTGTAGTATAATGCTGCTTTTATATCCAAAATCACCCTGATCTGAAGGGTCACCCATCGGATTTCCAGAAACTAAATCGTAACCTATCCCACAATAACCTACAGGATTAATGTATATTCATTAAACATGCGCAATTTAGCATCCACTCACTTTTTACATGTTCAATATTTCTGTTTGGGTGTTTGTCAGTATCAATTTTGGTGGAACATATTCCTACGTAGAGAAGGAATATCAGAATATGCCCTAATCTCATACTATCTATACAATCATTGATATGATGTAAACATTCAATAAAGTGTTGTAGATGGTCCAGATTGAGTTTGATCGAGAGGTACGTGTAAACCTTGCAATCTAAAATGGACTGTTTGACGACACACATCGCAAAATACGAGCAATATCATCTCCCTTTACAATCTACATCTTCAATTTACGCTTAATATGGACTCCATCGGAGTATTCTGACGATAGACAGAATTGTGCACATCTTCTACCATCAGTATAGACGTTCAGTCAGTAACAGTTGAAATTTACAACATGTTTTGACTCATCGTCATTATTTAGAGTCTATACTTATAATTATTATAGGTTATTTGAGGTATGCTTTGCATATCTATAGAGATGCTCATCTAGAGCCCGTAAATGGCTCTAAAGGGAACGTATACTCATAAGGGTTATTAGGAATGTAAATTTAACATGGTTCTCCCATTTTTAGTGAGATCCGTGGCTAGTTCACACACAAAGAAGGATGTAGAAGTGGTATTCACAAAGCTTCTCAAGGCTCTCCCAGAATTGGAAGGCTCGATAGTAGCAAATAGTTTAAACCTCCTATCTAAAAAGGAAATTAGCCAACCGACCTTCCACTGGAGGAAAATAGCGGATATTCTCACTGAAAACACGTCAAGGGTAAAACATGAATCTAAGAACAAAACTACTACACTCATCCACAACTACACTGCCAATGAAATTTGCATCATTCTGAATGCATTTGCGAAGATTAATTGTGTACACCATGGTCTCTTAAATACTTCTGTCAAAATCATAATGGATCAAATAAGAGAGGTGCATACGGCATCTATATGCAACGTTATACATTCACTCGGTAAGTTCGGAGAAATTTCTTTCATAAAAGACATTGTAAAAAAACTAGTTGCTTGCAGTGGACCTTCTGCACGTACTTTCCCTGGTAAATCCAAAAAAATCGGCGGTTACAACTCTGTCAATACCATGTCATGGGATAGCAAAACTATACAAAAGTTGGTTGGTAATTTTAATGAGAAGGATTTTTCAATGATTTTGAGGGTACTTCTTCTAAATAACGATAAATTAGGTACTGATAATATGGTGAATGACCTACTATCTTCCCTAGCAACAAAATGTGAGAATCTTACGGACCAAACTATAGCCATATTAGTAAACTCCATTGCTTATTATGGACAAGATAATAATGGTCTACTCTATGTTTTGTCTCCAATAATCTCCTTAAGATTAAAAAACTCTGGGTTTACGCCGCAGTGCATAGCTCAAATCGCAAACGGTTACGCTAGGTTGGATGTAAGAGATGAAGTTCTTTTTGGTGCCTTATCTGATCGTGTTTGCAAGGACAATGATAAATTTTCAGTTAGGGTTATTGTTAATGTGTTGAATGCGCATGCAAAATTATCCATTTATGATGAAAAATTATTCGGTTTGTGCGTTAAAAAACTTGAAAAAAGGGTGAAGGAAATGACCCCGCAGTGTGTAGGAAACACCATAAGTGCATACTCTAAATTTTCTGGACTAATAGATAGGTCAAAGTTGCAAAACTTTTTTAACATACTGTGCAAATATATTGAAGAGTTGGATTGTTTTGACAATTTTATACCACAAAATTATGTTAATATATTGGACGGACTTACAAGACTAGAAGCTTATTCACAGAAGCTATTTTTAAAATTTGCGGCAAGTATTATACCACTAAAGGATAAGCTTAATCACGTGGATGTAAAGTCGTTGTTATTCTCTATTTACCATTGTAAACTTATTCATTCTGACTTGTTATTGGCCCTTTTATCTAGATTGGAATTTGTTATAAAAAAAATGGGACATAACTTTATGACAAACTCTATCTTCATTACTTCACAGCTTCATTTCATATGTAATCCTGATGGAAAACATTTTAAAAACGAAAACTTTCTTTACTTGCCCCAGGGAGGGAATGATATAACAAATTCTCCCAGTCCTGATGAACTGAGAGGCATACAATCGAAACTCTTGGAATCTGTGGGATTTGTAATTTTGTGCATGAAGAGTTTTGGTACAATAAACTATCTTAACCCAGCTGGAATATATACCTGCATCAAATCTTTGTTAAAAGCTAACTTGCTGGATTTTGGATTCATAGATTTGCTGTTACAACAATTGTCAAACCATGTTAAACATGACAGTAGTTCACGGATTTTAATAATTTTGGGTCAATTGCCACTAATTAACCACAAAATTCCGGATCATTTACTAAATAGCCTACGTGGGATGTATCTTACACCGAGAGAATCAATCGATCTCTTGAATATACTCTGTAAGTTGGGTCAAATAGATTTCTCGGTTTTTAATGCTCTAAAGTCATTGAATCTATGGAAATGTGACGTAATTAAGACCCACTTAAGCCTATCATTATTTATAAATCACATGTATACATTGCAATGCAGTTTGGAAACCTTTACTCATGCTACAACACTATCTAGGAGATTGGTCAACATTTGCAAATATAACTCTCAGGTGGGTATCTTCAACCCAGATATCATCGCAAGTGTGCTTGTGCTGCACAATAATCGAGAACTTGGATGTATGAATACATCCATGTTGGAGGGTTTGAAAGATATCAAAATCACCAACAATACATTATTTAAATCTCCGTCTAAGAATTTTGAATACGAATTACGTGAGGAAATTGAATCCCTAGCTAATTCTCTGACAGGAACTGTAGACTATGTTGAAAACTGTCTCTTTTCGGATCACAGATCACTGACACTATTAATTAAATAGTAAAAGTTATATATTCAAGGTATCAAGTGTACAAGTTTAAATATCTTCCAGTATTTTCTGAGAAATTTCATTGCAAACAGAGCCCAAATCTCTTCTGGTGTTTACGTGGAACAGTGTTTTCCCTCTTTCACTCACTACTGCGATACCATAACCTTCTCCTTCTGCCACTCCTACCACATTTATACCTGTAGAATCAATATCAATGGCGTGGAATCATACCTTGAAAGGTTTCTTCAATGTGTTCCTTGATGTTGTAAAATGTTTTTGCATGTTCTATCCATCCGTATCTTATAAACACAGTTCTATTATACATTATATCCCTATCTGGGCTGTAATTTGCAGTAATCTTTGGATGAGCATATTTTCTAATTTTGAAAAATGGAGGTTTTCGTCTTAATCGTCTAAACCCGTACTCATGAGGAATAAATTTGGGTAAATTCCAAACGCTGTGACCGTTGCTCCTACATATAATAGTTAATCCAGAGAATACATTGTATATCTGATGAGTGTACACCTACACATGGCACAGTATCTATGCATACGTACCTCTTGAAAACCATAAGGTCCTTCCATTGCTTAAAATTTGAAAATGATGCCCTGTATCTTACAAAATTTGTGATCCACCAATTCCTTTTCAACAACATTTATGCAAATCACGCAAAATTTCTACTGGAGTTATATCATAAGCTGAAGAAATCCCAACTGCACAATATACGCGCTTTAAATGCCACAAATCCAAATTATATACTTTAATGCAGTAGCTGATATGGAATGATTTTAAAAAGAGTAGCAAGGCTAGTTTTTAGCTCTAGACACGGTGCAAATTACCCTGGCGATAGAAAAGGTATGATGATTTTCCACATATAACCTTTACCTTGTACGTATAGCGACCAAAGTTCGTCCTGATACGGTCATATCAGGTTTAGATAAGGAAGGACGTATAAAACCAGACGTATGGAGTTACTACTCCAGGCGGGAAATAGCAACTCTCTTCTTGCAGCCATTTAGCATAATTATTATATATCTAACATCAGTCTGGTATATTTTCAAGTATTACTGTGGTATCAAGGATGTTTGTTTACTCTAATGATGCAGCTCATGACATTTATAGGTTCAACAATTCATGAATAGAATTAAATGGATACGTGGAAACGCTCGGCTCGAGGATAATTAAATGTACAAGTTAGATAAACAGTGAAAAAATAATCGCAATAAAGTATGACAATGTCAAGTATTTAAAAATTACAGTGTAAGGTCTTCTTTTTGATCTTGGTAGATAGTTTTATTGCAACCTGTACTACGCTATCAACCTTTACATCCAAATTATTCAAGGCATCCAAGATCCCATAGTGTCGCATCAATTTACAGTTTTGTACTACATTTGCAAGCTCTAGCATAAGCTCAAAAATACTCATCAAATAGTCATTTTCTTTTTCAAGTTTCAAATTGAAAATTAGGGTACGAATGCAATGCCTTCCGACTTTAATGAGTATAGACCTATTTACTACAATCTTTCTCAAGCAAAACAAAATCTTTTCGAAGTTTTCCCTCGATCCAGCTCCGGTGTGAAATGTGTAAATCATCACATCTGCGATATAGTCTAGCTTGTCTGAGAATTTAGATGAATTACTCAACTGCCCTATTACTCCAGCAGCATAAGCCACAATGTCTCGGTTAACTTTGTAATATGCCTAAAATCTTACGTGTATTGTGCACAACCGTTACCTTTAGGGCAAGTACTATATTACTGATGGCACCAGCCTGAGTAAAAGAGTCCTGATGAGCCTTTTTCTTTGTCAAGTTCGTCATTAACTTTAGAGTAAGGGGTACTGAATCCCCCTCATCTAAAAGATAATGTATTACTGTAGGTGCGATATTTGAGGCCATCATAGATTCCTGTATTATCCAATAATAGGTTAAGAAATGTACATACCTTCAACTCATCACTGTGATAACTAAAGTTTATCAGCAAAGACAGTAACAAGGGCGTTGTTTTTGAATTGTGCAAGTTATTCTGCAGAATATGGACAAATGATGGTACCAATGGTAAGAATGTGGTTGGGATCGGCATGGGTAACTCCAACATTTTTCTAAATATCCTCTTGTGTATTGTATAACTGTTAAACGTTTCGAGCAATGAAGACATTAAAAGTATATAAGGATCCCAGGTAAACTTTCTAGGATCCATATCATCAAATAAAACACTTATATAACCATCTTCCAAAAATCTTGAAACAGAAAAATGATTAAAGGTTACTCGTTTCCAATCAAAATTCCCATTTCTTTTATATGTATCTATAATATTTTCAAATATTTTTGGAGAGTAATCCACTGTGAAATCAAGAGAGCGAAAATGCATTAAAAATACAAGAATACTGTGTAACTTTTTCCTAGAATTTTGATCCATAGACCTTACGTCCCTTATTAAAAGTGAGAGGGATATTTCCTTTCCAAGGATCAGCTCATCAATACAAAATGAAATATAGTCCGCTAACCGCATTGTGAAATTATTAATTAAAGTTTTACGTGAATGTGTTACTTTACTGCTTCCAACACCAAAAAGTTGTGATACTATTTTGTAAATGTATTCCATGGGTTCATCCGTAGAAAATGATAAGGGGTCCTCAAGTTTTACTATTGTAGATTGATCTACTACGTTGGGTGGCAACAGCTTTAATGTTGATGCTATGAATCCCCTTATGAGTTTATAATAGGATGGCATTATTCCATAGTTGTTTTTTAGAAAGGAATACATAGGACTCCTAAATCGTAGGTTATCCACTCTCATTTGTATTAGATCCTTATTCCATATAAATTTTTGTGAATTAGCCGTGAACGAATTTACTGTAAGACAAAACTCATTCCACCATTCAGTTACACTGGTTTTACTGTTTTCTTCAAGAGTTAGATCAAACCTTATAGAAATATCTTGGCACATATCCAAAAGTGGAGGGATGTATAATCTCCTGAGGATAAAGAACGCAACAACTTTCTTTTCCATTTGCACAAGTATGTGATAGCATGACCAAGTTGCAATATCATTATTCAGCTTCATTTTCTTGTAATAAATTTCATCCCTCAGTATATTGCATTCAGGTACATGAGTGTTTTTTTTGTCTTTACTTAGAATCAAAATCACTTCGTTTAAAAAACCCCTTGAGTACATGTACAAGTCACATGGATCTTCCATTTCCAAATGATGTATCGGATTGGGATCTCTGACATGAATAGATATCGTGACTCCTCTATCATCTTCTATCCGTGTATTATATAGAGTTTTTAATGTCGTATCTCTGAATGTATCCCTAACAAAAAAGAAATAACCTCCGAACGTCATCTTTTTATAACCGTTGAATGGAAGGATAGTGTGCTCATCCACAATTGTTATTGGTTCCTCTTCAGGTGATTCCTGTAGTATATTGTAGAGCGCCTTGTACAACACACCTCAAACTTTTGGATCATGATATTGGTATCGACAGCAATCTTAATTTTGTCATATAGTAAAACGTGATTCGGAGTCTCGATTTCCATGGAATAAATTCCGAGATTACCCTCCTAAATGGCGATATTGTGAGCACAAACTGATGATGTTTACCTCATGTTTTATTATGCTCTCATTAAGCTCAATAACGACTTTTGTTTTGCTCTCATCAAGGGCGACGTTTTTCACATTACTGTATGGAATCTTACCATCCTCCAAAATACCACTCAGACTGTACGTTACAAGGTATATTCCTGTAGATTAAGTGTGATGGATGCATCATATCGTAGAGAAATCCTCCAAGAATCACTAGAGGATTGACACCTTGACAAAAACATCCGAAACATTCGACAAAACATGTACTAAAATGAATCGAAACAAACCTCTGTCAGCAACGAGGATGTAAAGTTTGCGTTTGGATGTGTGGATCGTGATTTTTACGAGCTCATAGTGTCTAACACGGTCTGAGACCATGGAGCTCAAAACGCAGATCAAATCATCCATTATGCCCAAGAAGCTACATTTTCATAATTTTAAATACATGTGTAAGAGGTCAGAGAGTACATTTGGAGTGTATAGTCCACAAAAGGCTCATTTGTGGTGTGTAGACACAAATAAGGAAGAGTTGCTCTTCATCTTTGGCACATTCTTGAAATATGAATGTATTTACATGTTTTAATTGATATAGTGAATATATTTTTGGTGAAAATGTGAATAGTGGTAACTACTAGGCTACTGTAGGAGATATTCACACAAGTATCATTCGCAAGTGTATCCTTATCGCATTATACCAAACCTTAGCAGTTAAGTGCCTGATTAGTTCATCTTTCCCCTTGCATGCTAAAGCTTCCCTGGGAATGCGCTCAAGTCGACCTTCCTCAAACGGCGGCATCCCGGGAACATCCCCTTGATATCAATTTGTCTATCATAATGGAGGTGAATTAAGCAGTACTTGATTTAGACCACACACCCCAGTAGGGTACATCTATTTAGTTGTACGTGATAATTCCTAACCACCGCAATATAGGCGAATTCTATATTTTTTAAATGAACCATAAAGTCATGGAATCCAGCACAAAATTCGGTTGTATACATGCGGAAAGGTTCTTAAACATGTGTTTTCACTATGCTATATTACTATAAAGTACTCCAATAGCCCATAACCACTTTATCAAAGGGATTAGATAGGCAGCCTACTCCATAGATGAGCGAGTATTCGGGGTCTATAATCGGCTATTAAAGGAAACAAATGCAAAGTATGACAGAATAACAACTAGTTTATCATTCCAACACAGGTACTCAAGCTACGCTCAAGGGTTTTTCCATATCAACCCCTCGGATCCGGTCCATGCCAAAATGTCTATAAAGTAGACAAAACCAAATTCAAACAGTCTATTTTTCTCTATCCAAAATCTCAGGAAATTATACATTACATATGTTACTAACATGCGAATGAGTTTCCTATGGAATCACAGAACCCACCCACCATATGCTTTGGATATGAACAACAGATTTCAGGCTATATAACGTCTCAGTCTTCATTATGAAGATAATTCCGTTATATCTCATTTTTTGTTATTGCATCAATGGGATATATGGACGGAATCACGAGCTCGATATAAATTATGATATAAACAGTACAAGATATGCAGTAAAATATGAACTAAGTGGCACTATACTAAATAGGATACTTTTGCCAAAAACAAACGACTGGTTTAATAGAGTTACAGATGGAAATCATGTAATCTGGGAGGGATATAGGGATGAAAGATGTGAGATGCTAAAATTGCATCCACAAAAAAGCGAGAAACCATCAGTATGTCTTTATATAAAGTATGATAGCTGTGTAACATTCAAGCAGTTCGACTATAGATCCAACCATTGGCTTCTTATCACGGAAATAACATATGGATGTGCTAGGGATGTCAACGACTCACTCACTGCCATACCATCACTGAACATTTGTAGTGATGAAGAATCTAGGAAAGAAGCAGAAGATTCTAGGGAGGATACCTTGGATTTCGCCCTCGATGAAAATTTATCAAACACAGAAACCTCTGATGGCTCTAGCGAGGAACCATCTGATCAAGTAATTGCAGATGATAGTACAAATGGGAACCAATCAGAGAAAACTAAACAAGATAATCACCCTTGTATTACCAAAGACTATTTTCCAGAGGGAAGAGGTTTTGCAGAGGTAAAGAATGAGGGACAAACACTTTGGAAAGCTCGTTTTAGATGTGAAGTTTGTGTCCATGTATCGGTTGTATTGAAACATGGCAAATTTCCATTAGCAAAATTGCGCATAAAACTTCATAGAGACAGCAATTACTTGTATTTTGAGAAGGAAAAAGATGAATGGAAAAGCATAGATAAAACGACATATTACATAAATTCGAGTAGATAAATTCGGTTGGACCATAATTCTACAAAGGACAATATCGGCACTGTTTTATTTTGTAGTCATAATTTTGTAATTTTAATCTAGCCAGACTCAGGCCTGGGTATTTTAATGTTTGCTAATTTTGGATTTTTTTAGAACAAATGAAGTCTGTCAGAAATATCTGACTCTAATATTTCACGGTTTATTTACATGTGTGACACTATATGTGATCAAAGTTTGCAGTTGTATTAATAGTTCATTCCAGCATAGGATTAGGTCAGATTTTCTGGTTCGCACACCGCTTGGAATAGATTTATGTAGGCTGATTTTTGCTAAATGACCACTTAGAAGAACCCTTCTTACAACATATAGACGGAAGTAGTCCAAAAGGAGAGTCTCTACCACCTACCAAGGGTAGGAGAGTTTTTCTGCATTATATCCATAGAGGAAGTATTCTATAAGAGTGTCTTTAGAAATGAAAGTATAACAGGCCCCTTCCATGCAACAACACCGAGGAGACCTCCACCGGTAAGACTCTCTGCTATATCTCCTGGAGAGGGTCCAGTAGGTTTTTTCTTTATACTCTGAAGAAGTGGAAGAATCTTGGTATCAATACCAATACTAGTTGGAGGATCCTCTACTGGGTCCCATTCATTAGAGTCAAGATATCTCCTTTGGTACCAGCTAGTGGAGTGATTAACACGAAGTGGGAGTCCAGTCGATCATTTTGGATAGTGATAGACAATTACCTGGGTGATATTCTTTTGAAACTTAATTCCTGTTTGTTCCGTTTCTCTATTATTTAATCTAGCTATACAATTGGATTCTTCTGTTATGGAGTGAATTGTTTGAGAGTAATGTTTGTAATTACTGGTCACACAGGTAATATTGGCATTACAATCAGGACATTTGTAAGTGTTGTTAGTACCATTTTTTCCAAGATATTTATAACATGAGCCCCTGTTTCTGTCATACTACATATTTATTCAGTATACTAGACTAGTTCCTCGTGGTATCTATAACTCCATAGTATCCTCCAGTTTACATCCGTAGTCTTCATTCTACCCACTCATTTATGTCTCAACTGGTGTGAGCAGAGAGATGATATATATAGGATGAACGGAGAAACACGGAAGAATAAATGGAACCACTGGGAATCTGATCTCTACAATCATCAAAGACAATCTGAGTTGAAAAGCTTCTTGAACTACTGGTTTTGAGATATACTCAGACATGTCTATGGAATTGAATACCGTATAACCTGGATGGGAGACCAGACTTTGTACTGGGCACAGATAGAGAAGGCTGCACTGAGAAAATAAGTTGTCAGGGGGAGAGGAGATATAGAATTTGATCCATCCCAAGACTGAACTCTACTGACAATTATACAGATATGTGACAAGTTACGCACATGTGATATATTCATAAAATTTGGAATTTAGGACAAATCTCATCAAGAATAGTCAAGAAGTCTAGAGGTGAGAAGGAAGACTGTTGGATGAGAAGTAGCACTGTACAACAGTGCATTATAGGCTCTGAATGGTCAATTCCCACAGAACTTACACATTACATTAAGCATCTTGACAAGATTCCCGGGGTTATTTTTTCCATAGAGCCTAAAGACACGGAGATATCGAAGTGGTGACACACATACGTTATAAACTCCGGAAGACAGGTGCATACAGGCTCATTCTGGCCAAGAATTTCATTCCCAGACAGTGCACCAGTCATGCCTTCTACCCTATCTACGGTGGAAGAATATTCCCCACCTTACTTTATTCTTCCCCCACCATTCTTCGGCGGGTGCGCTATTCACTTTTATTTTTGGTCACCTTGTATAATTATAAAATCTAAAAAAACATAAATACACAATGAACGCTATTGTTGCTTTGATCTCTGCTGTCAGCGTCTTCGCTGTCTCTGCTGCTTTCGTTGACTTTGCCGGCAACAGTGCCGTCGTCAAGGGTCTCCATCATGGTGCCCATGTTGCTCACTTTGTCGCCAGTGGTCAGGATGTCGAGGGCTTCAAGTGCGGTGCTCACTTTGCCTGGACTGCTCCAGCTGGCAAGGCCGTCAAGGAAGTCTTGGCTTTCTCTCACTGCAAGGCTGGCCACAACTTCCACTTCGCCCACGTCACCCTTGTCGGTGGTGGTGAGCACTTCCTCCACTTCCCAGCTGCTGGCTTCCCAGTTGCTCTTGACGGCCATGTCTGGTTCGGAAAGCTCGCCAAGGGTGTCTGCAAGCACGCTCCAGCTCTTGCTAACTTGCCACATCATGCTGTTTTGGCTGACTTGGCTCATGTCTTCGCCTAAACATTTTAACATTTCAGAACAATCGAAGATTTTAAATAATGTCATCATTACTCAGTTTGTCTCAAACGCTTAAATTACGCTGTGATAGTTACAGTCGTGTAATGTGATTATTATAAATGTTATTTGATGTATTTAGTTCTTTGCTCGGTTATCTGTTGTCAGCTTGAGGGGTGTTATGAATTTAGTACTCGGCCCTGGCGCCGGGTTTGTTATTTCTTAAGTGAGTCTTGGTATTCCTTCATTGCTTCATCTTGGTCTGCCTTGTTCATGGGCTGGTAATACTTGAATTCCATTGTGAATTCGCCTTGACCTTTTGTTGCAGCTCTAAGATCCGTAATGTATCCAAACATATTTCTTAATGGTACATCTGCACTTAGTACCACGTTATCTCCGTAGTTGCCTGTATTTGTGACTACACCCTTTCTTTTTGTGAGGGTTGACAAACACTGTGATTGATATTCAGATGGAGAGACAACTTCTATTGACATGATTGGTTCGAGTATAATTGGTTCAGCGTCCATAAAAACTTCGTTAAACGCACCGAATGCGGCCAATTTGAAGGCTATATCCGACGAGTCAACCTCATGTGAAGCTCCATCTGTGAGCACGAATCTTGTATTTATCATAGGTCTACCTGACAAAAGACCCTTTTTTGCACATTCCCTAAATCCATTTTCGATGCTAGGGATAAAGCTAGGTGGGATGTCATTTCCTATCAATTTGTTCACAAATTCTATGCAGATATGGTCGTTAGGATCTTCTCCAATCGGCTCAATATAGCCTATAATTTTTCCATATTGCCCTGCACCTCCAGATTGGCGTTTGTGAGTGTAATCAAAGTCTACTCTTGTGGTAACCGTTTCTCTATAGTTTACAATAGGTTTCCCCGTTTCCAATTCAAGACCGTACTCACGTTTCATCCTCTCAATATATATTCCTAAATGCAATTCACCCATTCCGGACATGATTGTTTCTTTAGATTCGTCATCTATAGTTATTTTAAATGTGGGATCTTCCCTCTGGAACCTCGCAAGGGCTTTTGATAATTTTGATAGATCAGAATGACTAACTTTTTTGAGGGCCAATGAAACAACTGGTAACGGAACATATAACGGTGCCATTGTATGTTCTAGTCTTCCATCTGTAAACGTAACACCAGAGTTGCATTTAAGCCCTGATATTGCAACAATATCCCCAGAGTTCGCAGATTGTATTTCTTCGCTCTCATTTGAATGCATTCTGTACAGTTTCTTAAAACTATGACGTTTTCCATCCTCTACCAAGTGTAGTGGTAGACCCTTTCTCAAGGTTCCTTGGTATATGCGCAAATATGTCAGCTGTCCCAAGTGTGTATCTTGTATTTTGAATCCATATGCCAGAAGTGGGGAAGAAATCGACCCATCTATAGTTATAGGATCGCCGTCTTTAGTGTAAGCCGTGTTCTTGACTTCAAAGGGATGTGGGAGGTATTCACAAACAGCATCCAAGAGCAACTGCACCCCTTTGTTTCCCTTTGCTGATCCTAGTAGTACAGGATACATTTTATGATTTAAAGTAGAACGTCGGATCGCTTCTTTTATCAAGGGTACAGAAATGTTATTCTCCAGAAAATGCTCTGCGAATATATCGTCAACATCTGCAAGCTTTTCCAAGAGGTTTGTATATGTTTCTTGTATCATATCTTTCATTCCCGCCGGAACTTCTTCCAGTTGCAATGTTTCTCCGTGGGTTCCTTTAAAATAGTAAGCATTTCCATTAATTATATCTACAATTCCCTCAAATTTATTATTCGCAAATATTGGGAGTTGCAGTAGAGATACTTGCAATCCCATTCTCTTTTGTAACATTTCTACCGATCGATTAACATCCGCACCTTCTCTGTCCATTTTATTCAAAAAAAATATCCGGGGGATTGAATATCTGCAAGGTATTTATGAAGTGGCATATGAAGTATTGTCTACTTACCGGTCCATTTGCTTGTTTACTGTCAATGTTTGACTTTGTACACCTGCTACGGAACATACCAACAAAATGGCACCATCTAGTACTCTCAAGGCCCTTTCTACTTCTATGGTAAAATCCACATGTCCGGGTGTGTCTATGATGTTTATGTCATATTCTTTTTCGTTCGTTCTCCATTTGCAATACGTACTTGCAGATTGGATTGTGATTCCTCTTTCTCTTTCGAGTTCCATGGAATCCATCTTGGCACCAACACCGTCTGAACCACGTACTTCATGGATGCTGTCGATCCTTCCTGTGTAGTAGAGAATACGTTCAGTGAGTGTAGTCTTTCCAGAATCTATATGGGCAGATATACCAATGTTTCTACATCTTTCCATAGAGGAAAAGTAGCGAGTAAAGTTTCTGGAAAGTTCCTGTAAGTACGTGTAGATGTAGAAGAGTGCTATGTAATATATATTATGGCATAATAGTCCACAAGTTCAATAATAGTAGATATAAAAGTGAAATGTTGTCAATCAAAAGTTGATATAGTAAAAAACAAAGGGAATTTAGTCGCAAACTCACCCTTTTCTGCGCTTTTGCCAGCAAAAGGCGGAATCCTATGCGATACTTGATGGTATACATAATTATAAAGTTATATATGAGCGTTAGGATGTTTGCGATATCATTTCTAGGTAAACACTGTCGCTGAGTCCAGACCTCACACGCATACACTATTAGGATAACTAACACATACGTTTTCAATATTATATATTATTCATCTACTTTATATTTCTTGACACGGTTGTCTTCTTCTCTTTTGGTACGAATCTCCCTGTATGTGTCTCGGTAGGGCTTGGAATAACCTTCGTCCTTCTCGGGAACAGATTCATACCCTTTAGGCAGAGTTGATCTGGATAACACAGACATGTGATGTGTAAGAACACGCTCATATACTGTTGTGTACAACGCAACAAATCTGTACTCGGTAATTCCGTGGAACATTGTAAGAGAAGTTTCGAATTTCAAGCATTTGCAAGGCACCTTTGGATTATCATTGTGTTGTATCGGTCCTTTTAATACCTCGCAATGCTTAGATAGACCCATATCATCCTTTATAAACCCATAAGCACTTTCTGGGAAGACAGTGCCCATTGTGTGATAGATAGTTACTAGCTTAGATTTCTGTTGTACTCTTTTAGCGTATGGAATAGACATTTGGTACGCATGTGCAAACAACCTTAAAACTAAAGCATGCATAAGTATAGTCTCATTTTCCAATCCGCTATTTCTCCAAATAGCTTGAATTGAACGTTCGTATTCATCAAAGACCTCAATTATACCACCGGCAATAGGGACAATGCCCTTTTTATTAGATCCTTTTTTAGCGAGTATTATCATACATCCAACAATATAATCATTGTCTAGTCTCTCAATGACGCGAGAAACAGGAATATATTTTTCATCGATTTTCGTGTCCACAAAACTGCTGGTATGGTTTTCAATTCCTCCAGTTGGACTCGTAACAGGATTACTTTGATGTACTCCATCTATAGATGTTTTCGGATTAGATTGTTCAAGCGATCCGCTGTAAGAATTAGAAAGTTTACTTTCGGCGCGTGTACCATTGCGTAGTTCATATTTTTTATCCTTTGATATGTTTGCATGTGAGTTATTCAAACTGGCCTCGGTGATATTAGCCTGTGTTTTACTATCCTCTCTGGAGCGAGGTTTATCGATACCTTGTGTGTTGTTGAACATCTTGTGTAGTATTTTTCTTTTATTTCTGACGCTAGAGGTCTTATCCATTGGCAATACCATGGCATAAGGTTGAATATCCATCATGTGGAATAAGATATTGGTGGCGTTCACCAGTTTATGTAAGTTTGCATTATATTCCATTTCGCGAATGTTGAGTATTACACATGAGAGTTCTACGGATGTGAGTAGTCCTTATGTATAGCAACAAAGGAGCATAATATCACTCACTAGAATAAATAGTAGTTAATATTGGAATAATAAAATGTTATTTTTCAAGTATTAGCCCAGAACACGTTATTCACATGGCCATTCTTCGAGTTATTATGAAACTAGATATTACATATGGTATGAATGTAGATTGTACCCACACAGGGCCATCTATACGTGAAATAGAGCCATTAGAAATCAACTGGCAAAGCAGAACATGTATAACGTGTATTTATCCTCTTGAGAATATCTATATGCCACGGGCAATGGGGAAGGTTCTCGATCGCTGATATACTGTGTGAATCCATTGCATACTAGATTTTTAAGGGTTTTGCCGGATTTAGCCTAAACCTACGGGTCTATGTAATCTTTATGGAGTGGATATAACGAGCACATCCGCCAGATATGGAATATGAATTGTATCTAATCTCAAACGCTCTTGGTAAGTAAAGTTTCTGAGAAATTTAAACGTGGACAAACGGTTTATATTCATTCAATACAAAACTTTCATGTATGTGTGTAGGAATAATCATACTAGTGCTCATTTTTATCAGATTTTACAACAAATATTCAGTTAGAGGTACTTATTTGACCTACATTGTCGTTTATAGTTACACTTGTACAGATGGTAAAGATTGATCAAACATACGACAATATCGTTACTGGAAGCCTGAAATTGAAAGGCAGTTTAATTTGTAAGAAGAAGAACAAGATTGTGAAAATACCTAGACCGGAGGATAAAGAAAAGGACTTTATAAAGCTACCAACCCAAGCGGATTCTTCCAAAGAAGATAAGCCCGAAGAAAATGCCAATATAATAGACAGACGTATAAAGCGAGGTGTGTTTCTCGTAGATTTTCTCACTTTGTAAGATTACGAATGCGTACACATTCCTTACATTTATACAAATCATCTACAGTGAAAGAAGACCCAAATTTGACAAGCTCTGAAAAGGCTTTTAGGATCGCACAACTCAAGAGGAGCTCTCAAAAAATAGAAACGGCCCTTAAAGAAGCACACCGGGACAAGATTGAAAAGTTCAATACCAAACTTTCAAAGCTTTCAGAGCGTATGCCTTTTACATTCTAATGTCAATATTTTACAGATTTTGATATACCGAAAGTTGGACCAGGATAATCCTACAGACTCATAACTTTCCACATAAATAAATGTAGTGTTAAATTTATACATTATTCATAAATTAGTTACTCTGCGTTAAAGGTGAAGACTGTGTATTTCTGAGGGCTGCGTGGTTCAGTTAGATGCTAGAGCATCATTAACTATACTTTACAGTACCATTTATTTGTGATAACTTGTAAATACATAATGAGTACTGCCACGTTTTTGGGAACCCCTTTATCTAAGTATGAGATCGATGATATAGGTACGTTTTTCGATGCTAGATACACATATTCTGACCTTTCTAGCAATTTGAACGATTACATTCTCCTTTACACATAGAATTCAGTGTTTAATGATAGTTTTGTACATATATAGCAATTTACACTTTAGAGGTCGGACATTCGTCGGAAAAGATCCGTAATTACTATGAAGCAAAGGGTTTGCAACATAAACACACCAGAGAGAGAATCAGAAAAAACAAGCTAGATACCTTGTATACTGTGGACACTAAGGAAGGATGGACTCCAAGTAGCTTCAAATCTTCTAGGCTCAATAGAGCATCGTACAAATTCCAAAGGATTGAGTCATTCATAGACGAACAAGATGTATGTTTTGTGCGCGTTGATATTTAGCTGTATCTTTCGTATCCACAAATAGATTTCACTTAACATGATCATTTAGAATGAAATTTTGTCCAAAAGAGTTCTCAATAGTATCAATCTGAAAGATGCACAGCAAGAATTAAAGAGGATAATCAAGAACATTTTAAACAATTATGGCTATCTTTCCAAGGTTTATGGACCACAATTACCAACGAACCTTAAATCAAACGCAAAACAATTTAGACAGTCGGGAGATTTTAGAGGAATATCTGAAGCTCAACACAGATTACGCGAGGAGATTGCACTTATTAATGAAGACACAGAAGCTGAACAACCAGTTGAACATACTGTTACCAAACTAAAATGGATAAAATCGCAATTTGTGGAACAAAACGTACAAACATCCACGAATCCAAATGAACCAAAAGATGAGAAATATAAGTGGAAGGAAGAGATGAGACATGTCTATGATCGGGACATTGATCTGGAAGACATAAGAAAGTACTATCAGGAGTACTATGATTTGATAGTAAAACCAATAGAACAAGCACAAGAGGATAATGCTCAGTCCCTACTTGAGAAATATACAAAAATGGGAGAGTTTACATCGCAATCTACCGGGATGGGTACATATGGTAGCCATAGAGTAACAGAAACCTCTCGCCCATTTGGGAGAGTGACACTGCCATATGAGTTTAACAACGAGTTGCTCACCAAATTTAAAATAAAGTCGAGAGATATAAAACCAGAGCCTAAAGCTACTGAAGTTTCTGAAATTAAAGAGAAGACCGAAAACACCATGAGCTTGCCATTCCAACTCTTTACCAAAATATTTGGCGATTCTGGCAGCTAGCGGAGACAATTCTGTAAATAATCGCATATAAAACAGACTACTAATTTACTAGTAACACTTTCCTATATGATATTTTGGCTTTCCGTAACAACCTTATGGGATCCTAGGGCTTGGGACATCTCGTACAAAGGTCTTTCATATCCAGATAATCTATCATATTTGTGGCAAATATTTTATTTTTGGATAGCATTTTGGAATATATCAAATAATTTGTAAAGATGCCACAGAATGAGTATATAGAACGACATATCAAGCTCCATGGCCGTCGCTTCGACCATGAAGAGAAGCTGTACGTCTAGCACTTATATTTCCGATACATATATCCAATAAATTAACAATACAACTTCTTATAGTCGCAAGAAAAAGGCTAGAAGCGTAAATAAGATGAGTAAGAAGATTCAAAAGCTACGTGGCCTTAAATCTAAGCTATTTAAGAAGCAAAGATACGCTGAGAAGGTGGAACTCAAGAAAAAGTATGTTGATACATCAATAAACGCATTATTTGTTCCTCGTTTTCGAAATTTTGTGAACTGGCTTTACACCTATTTTTTAGGATCAAGAAACATGAAGAGAAGGGAGGAAAGGAAGAAGTTGTTGAGAAGACTGATGGAGCTATTCCAGCTTACCTTCTTGAAAGAGGTGACGTTAACCGCACCAAGATTCTGAGCAATATGATCAAGCAAAAGCGTAAAGAAAAGGCTGGAAAATGGGCTGTACCAATTCCAAAAGTCCGTGCTATGAATGAGGATGAAATGTTTAGAGTTTTAAGAACTGGAAAGAGGAAGAGTAAGTTTTTTTCGTTACTTTGCATAACCCGTGTAGAGAAAATGTGGAAACGTGTGGTTGATAAAGCATGTTTTGTCCCAGAGGATTATACCAGAAAGCCTCCAAAGTATGAAAAATATATAAGACCAACAGGACTAAGATTTAAGAAGGCACATGTTACTCATCCAGAGCTGAAAACAACGTTTTATCTTGATATTATCTCTGTTAAAAAGAATCCGCAGTCTCACCTGTATACAAGTTTGGGAGTTATTACTAAGGGTACGATTCTACTGATATGCATGTTAAATATAGGAACCATTATTGAAGTAAATGTTAGTGAGTTGGGTCTTGTAACTCAAACAGGAAAGGTTATTTGGGCAAAATATGCCCAAGTTACGAATAATCCCGAGAACGACGGTTGTATAAACTCAGTGTTACTAGTTTGATCGCATAAATTACTTGAAGAATGCAGACTTTGTAGTAAACATTTAATGGATACCATAATTTTGTATTTATCAATATATATAATTAAGGCGTTAGACTATGGGCTGTTTTATAGAGTCTAAGAGTGTGTTTTCCAGATCTCCTATCAAGTGGTCTATTTGCATCCATGGTTGGTGGTCTAATTTTTTGGCCTTATCGACAAACGGACAGTATCCAGACAAAAATTGGTTTATGAGATAAGTTTCGGAGAATTGAAAATTATCAAACTGAATGATAGAGTTGGACATTGACAGTGTGTCCAAATAACTTCGAATTTTTGCGATTCTAAAGTATTTTATATCCTCAACAATTCCTATTGGTAAATTAACAAGCGTGCATACAACGTACCTGCTACTTTGGAAATGTAATTGTACATTTTGCTGCGATTGCTCATATTTGGAATATACAACTTTTTGAATAGCTTTGCCTTTGTGAATATATATGCGATTTCAAAAAAATAGTCATTTGGAAGCTTTTCAAGTTCAGACGATTTATGCTCACGCTTCCTAAAATCTCTCAAGAACTCCTGCGTCAAATACGAGGGAAGTTCGACAACTATGAACCCACTGTGGGTGAGTCTTTCGCTAATGTATAGCGGAAGCCAACCCTTTTCACCAGTCTTTAGTTCATTCATTTCATACCCTTCATAAGGCAATAGGTCAATTATTGGAATATCTACAATAGCTTTTACTACAACCAATTGCTTCATTGCACGTTGGAGAGTAACCTTTGTAATAAGATTTGGAAGATAGTCATTCTCAATGGAGATTTGTTTGTATATATATTCCGAAGAGTATTTGGAAGGCAAATACTCACAAGACTTGCCAAAATATGAGATAAGATGTTCCTGAATAAAAGTTGGCTTATTGACTCTGTGTCCTTCGATTGAGATCGCGACATCCGCTGTGTTTGTTAAAAAATCAAAATTTGAAAAATCCACAGGTCTTACAAATATGTAAGAGTTCAAATACACGGTTGATAAATGACAGTACTGGCTTGTGTTGTTCAGTAGATAGTTGTATGAGTTGTAGATATCCAACATCCTATTGTATATAACCTCTGTTATGCACTTTAAGATGGAAACGTTTTGGTCCATGTCCGAGCGCATTTTCTGTAATGCATTATATTACACTTTCATAAACCTACATTTAGTTGTGTTAGGAACAATTGTTCCAAATTTGGTAATGAAATAATATGTTCATTCCCAAAAACCATTTGGTCCCGAGCCTGTGTGTATATTTTGTGGACTGGATAGACCATAAACGTACCCATGTGATATAGTTGAAGGCTTTACAAAGGTTTGTATCAATATTTGGATAATTTGGCGGTGCATCAAGCGATTCATTTGTTTCACTGGTATCATGTTTTCTTTTTTGCGATTTTGGTGTAACACTGTCATTTAAAATTCCCCGAAAGGTACCTCTCTTTATACTAGAGGATTTGCTTTGTTGTGAGCTGTTTATAAATGATTCAGAGAGGGAAGTAACCGACATAACAGGTGATGTGTAGCCTACAGTGGTTATATGTACTAGATATGCAGGTGTGAATGTGTGTATCCATGAAAAGTCATTTAAAAAGACAGTTCAAACGAATTACAGAGCGTAATATTTCAGGAATATCCTCCACAGACCACATGATATATGCAATAGAGATATAATGTGTAAATACCATTCGTTTTAGATTTGTTTCGATCACGCTTTTTACGCTTCTTAAAAAAATCAAAACTCATTGGCACATTCCTGTCGTAGCTAGACATTCCGAGCGGTGTTCTTCAATGACTAGAAATATGTCTTTTGTTTTTACTTCATGTCTAATAAATTCCTTATTGCCCCGGTAGATCATCATTACCAGTGTACACCTCAAAACACAAATATGTTACAAATATGTCGCCCATTTTATAATTAATTTACATACATTTGATGGTCCACACTCCCTTGGAAAGTCAACGGCAACCTATTGCTCCCCATGAGAACCTTGAAGAAGCATCGATCCGTTGGTTTGGGTACACTCTATCGCTTTTAGTGACATTAATTGTTTATTCACATTTATATCAATGTATAGGTATATATTCCTATTGTAATGCAGAATATTATTACTATTCATAGATTTATGGACGCTTCACATGGATAAATGTAATATGACCCACCTTTGAGGAATTTCAATAGATTCTTAGTGTTTGAATTTGTTATACAAGATGAGAAGCATTTCTAGTAGTAGAAGTCGTTCTATGAGCTTGAGCCGCAGTGTCTCTACAAAACGCAGCATGAGCCTTGATAATACAACAAATACTGGCAATAATAATACGAATAAACCAAGAACATACAGTAAAGATACATCTACAGATAGCAAACGTGGAACAAGGAGGGGATTTAGGTATTCTAGCAGTGTGGACAGTACTAGTTCCTATGATAATAAATATCATAATTACAAAAAATTTAAAGAAAGATCCTTGAGTAAAAACAAAAGACGTAAAACTCGGCGCTCTGTATCGAGAAGTTTCGATAGATACAGAAGCAGAAGTGCAAAGAGACGCTCTAGAGATTCGCATAGGCATTCAAGCAGAGATAGTCGGAAAGGTCATCACAGACACTCTAGACGCGTGCGTAAGTATTCTTCAAGTAGATCAAGGAGCCCCAAAAGGGATAGATACTCAAGGAGATCCACTGATAGTCTGGGTAGAGATAGGCGCACAGACCATCGGAGACCATCAGATAGGGATTTTAAAAATTCTACAGATAGACACACAAAAGGCCATAGAGATGATCCTGAACGAGCTCATAGGAAATCTGTTGATAGGAGGAATACATATAAATCTCCAAGGAGAGATTACAATCGTAGAGATTTAAGCAATGAAAAATTTGCCACTGAAAGAAAGTATAGATCATCTAGAAGTCACAGTAGTTTCGAAAAGAGGCGTTCCAGACGATCTTTTCACAGAAAATCTCCAGGTAGAGATCGTACAAGTCCATATAGGATCCGGAATAGAGGATACGACCCAGCTATGAATAGGGAAGCTGATACTTTTAGATTTGTAAATAGAAGGAATGCTATCGGAAAAACTAGAGACCATGGACACAGAAGAGATTTTAAAGCAATTTTACAAAATCAGAACTTTTTGAAGAGAGGTATGTATATATCATATATATTAACATTGTTTAGAACTATCGGGGCTCCGCAAGAACGGACTTCTTAAAGAAGATGAAAAACTTTTAAAGGTGGATAGAAATGAGCACACTCCATTCCTGTTAAAGATTGCTACGCAGTTTGATGATGAAATGGAAGGTGATAAAAAAAATGAAGAGCTGCATCTATATGTCTGGCTTGACACAAGCCTCAGAGATATCGTCAACCTTGTCAAGGATATATGCCCTAGAACTAGGACTGAGAATAAATTCTGGGTTTTCAAGCAAATTTCAGGTAAGAGATCTTTTATAAGCACATGAATCTGTGCAGATGGAAACGTTGGAGATGAAGTTGGAAACCTTCACTGTAATAAGTTGAATTATAAGGAGGATTCTAAAACTTTGGCTTCATTTAAGTTCTCTATAGGGAACTCACTATCGCTTTCATTTAAAGAGTAAATTTGTAGAGTAACTTCGCGTTTATGGTAGCATTAACTTCTTCTTTACCCGGGAATCCCCGTGAATAGATAGATGTTGTCACTCCTTTTCACATTTATAGCGATTTTCTAATGTAATTTAAAACTATCAACAAACTATATAGAATAAAGATTCTCTAAATTGAGTAATAAGGTCTGATGGTGGGCCCAACGCTAGGTTAATTCTGTTTTTACTCAATCTGTGTCATATTCTGTACTGATTACGCCAATAGCCACATATAAATGTGAATAATATGTAAGATATTTAATATGTGAACTTCAGATGATGAATAAACAGCAGTTCATTCCAGTCAATCTCTACTTCCATACTAACAAACAGGTAATAGGATTATTCAATTTTACTGTGTATAAGATTGTGTAAGCTTCAATTTCAGACATTTATGCCGAAAATTCTCTATTTACACAGCTATAGATCTTTTATTTAATGAATTCCATGATTATTAAGCGAATGACATTTATTTACTTCGTTTTAGGAGTGGAGAGCAAGATATATTGATAATGGAGTAAAGAAGGCTAAGCACTTTTCTTGTAAACGCTACAACTACAAGAGAGCCTATTTGCTGGGTAAGGATTTTATATAATAACAAGGATACAGTAATATACAGGAACTGTTTTTATGAGATATCTACACAATGAAGCTGATTTACCTAGCAACGAATTTTTAACTCTTTGGCTTTCAGTAGTTCAGAACTTTAAGAGTTTAGAAGAGAATTATAAACCCAAAGAGCCAGTAAATAAAGAGTGCAGATTTAGTTCCAGAATAAGGCGTACTACACAGACAGAAAATGTCCAAGTGGAGAATTTGAATGAAGTTTTGGATTATCTTCACGTTGACAATCGTGAGTTTATGAACAAGGTAATCGATGATGTGGAGTTTAAGACTTTTATTTCAAAGCCATCATCACCAAGTATACCTGATATACATATTGGAGGCCTAAGAAATGATGCTGAACAGCTCTACCAGGCCTTGAGCAAATATAAAGCTAGGCCTAACGTTCCCAGTGACAACCCTCTGCGAGTTAAAGAGATTAAGGTGGAGCCAAGTAAAAATTCTCTCCACAATACCTTCATGAGAATATTTGGTAAGATATCTAACAGCATTACTATATCCAAGAATGTTAAGTTAGAGGAATCAGATCCCAAAGATTCTTCTAGAGAAGGTACATCAAAACCCAGTGATGATAAAGCTCCTGATGAATCGCATGGTAATTTTCAGTTTATTACATACATCTGCCTTTTCAGATCGTAAATCCAATTATGCAAATTTTGACCTGAAAAGTCAGGTCTCACTTTTGAAGAGGATTAATAATACACTTTTAAAAGATGTTCACCCTTTATTAGTAAAACAACTTGAATCAGGAAATACAATGCACGAAAGTTTTGATATATTTTCTAGTGACCCATTAAATACCCTATTAGATACGTTGGAATCTATAATAGATCATAACAAACGTATAATAAAGAAGATGTGTCCAGACATGGATTCTGAAGTAGAACAATTTTGTCATCCACCTTCGTTAAAGTATCCCTTGGATACATTTTCGCAGGATCTAATATGTGATGTGAGGATGTCGAACATACTCGAAGAACCTATTATTAACATGCAAAACCCGCGTAATAGCCTTTATGATCAGGCTAATTCGGGTTATTTACCAAAGCCTTCTAATCACTCCGCTATAATAAAGGAGGAGGATAATGAAAAAATGGACGATAAAAATTTAAAACAATCTATGGAATACAGAAAGATTTGTAACGAAAAACTTCGAAGTTTAATTGAGCAGACGGAAGATTTAGATTCCGATGATTTCTATACTGTTGTTTCAAAGTGTATAGATGATGAATCCAAAGCAATGAGCGATTTGGAATCTTTAATTAAGATTAGCAATCGCACTGGAAATAAACTACAGGATGAACACAGTTTATTATTTGGTACAAAGCTTTATGATGTTGACGGAGAATATAGAAATAAACACATACAGGTCTCCTATGTAAACGGCAAAATAATTCCATCTTCAGCAATGCATCTTCAACACGAATTTTCCAGAAAAGGTATATTTTCTACATTAACTTTAACATATGGTTACAGATACCGGCATAGTTTTACGTGGACGCGATAAAATTGATGTATATTTTGATGTATTGTTAAAGAATCTAACAAAATACAAAAATCAGGGATCATATATATTACAGATTTTGGGTACAATGTCATTTATAGACAAAAAGATCAATTCGATAGTAGCTCAGTACGAAAAGATGCATAGAGCTCTTTATAGATATCATAGTGAACACAAAGATGCCGATTCTACACATGCTTTGGAGGAATTGCTTAACCTGGAAGTTTTGCATATAGTCTGCGAAACTTTGATTGAAACAAAGATGAAGTTCATCAATCAGATTTATGGTAATGTGAATGCACAACTCGGAATACTGCATTCTATTATGCCTGCAAAATACTATGATGCTTTCACCAGAATTCTCTATGGAATTAAGTAATTTATTAGATACAGTTTAATATTTAAATCGCAAATTATACATTTACGTATAGTACTTAGATTTTGGAAAAATATTTAATATATCGCTGATTTACAAGAGATCCCAAAATGATCTTATTGGATCGCTCCAATTACTAGCATTAAATTTATCTTCTTCAACCAACTTCCAAGTATAAAGAACTGCTTCTAGCCATTTTACATGTACTTTTTTAGCATTATGCTTGAACTGAATCTCATCATTATGAGGGTTGTTGCACAAGTAATGTGTAACAGATTCATCAAAGGAGATCGTAATTTTTGCCCCAAATTTAGAGGCCCACTGACCAAAATCCGAATGAGCCAAAAAGTCAACAATTCTTCCGGTTTTAGGACATGTAAAATCACGTGGATTAGCATATAGACAGACTTTAGACATAACATTTTTTCGTATGTCCTGTAGAATAGTCCCGGCTTCTGGAAGCGTCTTGGTATCCAGTAACTGCTTCACCATATCCAGTGAATATGATTGTTTGTATTTAGAATTTCCTTCGTGTGATATATTCTTGCTAGTTGGCTCATCATATGAGGATGTGTTATATTCCACTGCAATTGAGTCAGTCGAAAACCCATCAACCACTCGATCGAATTCGTCATAATACATTGAGTGCACTTTTTCCAGGAGTTCAGAAATATTTAAAAGCTGCGCATCATTATCCCTTACATAGACCTTTTTAAATAACTCAGTACTGTTGTGGTTATCCTGCGTGTTAGAACTTTTCTCACTAAGTTCGTTGATAGGGTTTATGTAAATATTGGAGGGCCTCTCATTAGAAATAAACAAATTGTTATAGTTAATAATCTTTCTTTTAATCGCTGATGGTATCAAAAACCCATCTCCATCTTTTAACTGTTCATCATTTTTGTCAGCATTCGTACTATCCGTTTTTTCCGAGATTTTTTCCTCCAACATATGCCAAACAAAATTAGAATATGTTCCAGGTGCCTGTAAAGCTGCTGATATCCTTGTAAGTGTTCTGATATCTTGGAATTGTAGATATGATAGGTCCGGAAAAAAGAAATAGGGATGAATTTTTATAAGGCCTAGGTTGCAGGTCCATACATGTTCAGTATCATCAACTATAAGCACCAAGTTTTTGTGCTTTGGGAAAATACGATCGAGCGATTTCATAGATGATCTAGAATCGTTTCTACAGAATATGCGATTTCCAAAGTAAATTCGTTTTGGGTCTAGAATTTTAAGGGAACTGGAAGCGTGTTGTTTAGTTCCCATTGTGAATAAATACAACTCAAATTTTGCACTCATTTCCTTTAAAAACTTGAATACACCAGGTCTAAGCTTGAAGTAACTTTTACAACACATGGTTTCGGATTCATTATAAACCATAGTTTGTATAATGCTACTTTCAAACTTTTTCCGCAATTTCAAAGTACCTTCATCATCATTATACTGTACATCCTTAAATATATCTGCATCTTTACTCAAAAAATCAATTTCATCTACATAAACGTCCGACGGTAATTTTTGAGAAGAAGCGTGTAACAAGGTATTATCTAAATCGAGCACTAGACAGAGCTTTCGTTTTTGCAAAACTTTCAGGATTTCATTATACTCCATATCATATGCTAGTGACGAATTTATTCGCATTGCGCTATCATTTGTAATAAAACCAGGCACAACTTGATCAAAAGAGCCGCATCTTCTCTTTGGATCGGACTGATCAATATCATAATCATCTTCTTTGGGAGGGTTCACAAGCGTGGAACAATAAACACATAACCCGTGTATTACAACCTCATGATTGCATTCACTTGATTCTATTCTACCTAAAATATCGCTTTTAGTTTTAATTTCAGCTAAATTCGGTACCAATCTATGTAGTTTTCCACTTACAGTACTTCTAAGAAGAAGGTTATCAGGTTTTTTTGTAGATAAATTAGCTGAAATATCTTCATAATTATTATCAACGTTTGAAGCACTGACTAGATCTATTTCCATATTTGAACAATTTCCATTTTTTCCAGACAAATCAAATTCGTCAGCATTTAAACATTGAACTCCCTTATCATTCGTTACATCAGATTCGTTTTCCTCAACACAAGTCACATATTTATGATCGCTGGTTTGTTCATCTTCATGTAATGGGCTGAGGATGGCAAGAATCTGGTCCTTAACCACATAGGAACCTTCGTTTGCAATCCATCGGAGCTGTGAAGGCAAGGGAGTACCTTCTGCCGCATATATTTCATGCCAATCATCTTCTTCGAGATCGAATACAGATTCCAATAGTTCCTACAAATAGTATTGGTGTATAATTTGAATATTGGTTTATAAAATTCCGAGCTTATGTACGATTGCGTATAAATAGAGGCGTAAACATTAATATAGTATTACCTCTAGATCCTCAGACTCCATAACTTTCAGGAGTAGCTTATATTGAGACGTATTGGAACAAATTCATAGTTGTAGTTGTGTAATTTCTGCTAAGTTGTCTTATTTTCGAACAACCAGAAGATAAACAGATGTAACAGCTAAAGACATACTATACCAACAAATAATGCGATATTTACTCTACTATAAAAGATAACACAATAACAGGAAGGTTAGAGTATGATGTAAGGCGAACAAAGTGTATATTCTAGTTAAAATTTCTGAAGAGCGGTCTCGTCTCAGATATATTTTATTAAACCAATCCCAAATGGACACACACTTGGCTTGTTTATGATGTACTTTGAGCCTCTGCCATCTGGGTTCGCGGTTCAGCGTTATCCGGCAGGATTTTAGAAATTTACGGCAAACTCTTAATCACCGTCTAATATTACAGTTCCCCTTGTTATTACAAAGTGTAGACGCTTCAATGCCCTCTTTTATATCTCTGTCAAATTTTCAAAATTCACGATGCACTTGCACCTCTCCTATCTTAATCTTAAAAAATACTACTCTCAGAATATCTGTCTTTGATTTACATTGGCGCTACAGTAGCATTTATTGAGTCTATTTCTGAAAGCCAACAATGCAGCTAAGGGTGCACTTCCAAGTTGGTATATAGAGATTCTTCGTGTATTTCTAATGGAGTTTTAAGTTAATTTCTACCAAATTATTCGATATAAATTTACATTTGCTCCGGTGTATATCCACTTCATATGTCTTCATGGGACACCGGATGTAGACTTGATCATTTTAACATTCAAATAGGCACTTAAAGCAAATTTACGATGCTTATATTTGCAAGACACCCCAAAGTATTAGAAATAAAGGTACATAGGACAGAAGAAACTATTGACCACCTATACACACCCATCGGTTGAATGCACTTTTGAAGATGAATGAAAATTTAGGAACCATTCAACAGGCTAACACTGTTGTATTCCCAGCTAAATCCGCTGAGAAAAAGGTCGTAGATCGTAAGAGGTTGGCAGAAAACTTGAGAAGGTCCATTGAGGCACATAAGAATAGGTTGGCCATGGCAAGAAAATCTTCTAAACAAGAACCATCCAGATCAACAACTGAATCAAGAACTACATTAGGGAATAGGTATATACATAATGTAAGGAAATTTGGACATGATACTGCCTCTGAACAAATTCATGTGCCCACCTCAATGAAGCATACTCAGAGTTCACTTAACAAAATTCATGCCACTGCAACTATACCGTATGTCAATCCAAATTGCAAGGTGCATGGTATTAATAACAATGGAATATCAAGTTTGAATGAGCCTAGTCCAATGAATATTCAGATTGTAACCCCTAATGCATCTGGGAACAGTGCAGGATTTGATAATCATAGCGTACAATATTGCAGCGCTAGAGTTTGCGTAAATTCACCGTCAAGTGATACTGCTATAGGTAATACAGCTTCCATCGATGATAAACATGTTTTAAAGAATGCTGAATTATCTGAAAATGGCACTATCAAGGATACATCCTCCGATGATCTCAGAAAATTGATATTAGGGTCGGGTATTTCGGAAGACAACATATTGGAGCTTTTGAGGCACGTTGTGATGGAAATTTTAACGGGAAAACAATCAGTAACCCAGACCAGTATTGAAAATGATCCAGGTATTAAAAATCTTTTATCGTATTGTTCTAATAATAATTCTACGCAAACATGCACAGAATCTACTGGAAAACAGGACAAATTGATGAATTTACTATTAAACTGTATTTCTACCTCAATAGCTGCATCAACTAAGGAGGATACTATTAATAGCTCTAGAAGTAACAAAAGTGTTAATGTAGAAATAAATTTGAATATGCAAAACCCTGATACAGAAGGAACGTTTGAAACTAGCAGGCCCATAGAAAACAAAGAACCTGTTACGATTGAACCAGTTTTTAACAAAAATTCAGAGGGTGTATCTGAGATTAAAGAATCAGTTTCATTACTGGATAGACTAAAAACATGGGCTCCAAACCTGGGTTTTTTCAAGGGTAAATCTAATATATGCGGGGACTGCACTAAAGCTGCCCTAGAGATAGGATCATTGACGGCCAAGCATAGTTGCAATTTGGGATGGGCTACCCAGGAGCCGGATGCTAACGCAAAAAATTATGCTTATCTACATGTCCCTAGCGTTAACAACGATATCAAGACGCAATTAGATTGTAAATTGGTTCCGAATCTTCGTAAATCCATATTTAAGCCAAGGTATCAAACTAGAACATCAACAAACCAAGGTGATGGTACATATCCGAGAATAGAATCTAGGAGCATTTCCATGCAAGGAACTAGGAATATAAATATTCCGATTTTAAATTCATCTGCACAAAATGTAGGATCTAATACTATTGTGCCTGATATGCAACGATTTCAGAATTATAGCAACGGTAAACATTTGACACCAAATCCGATTCCAACTGACTTTGGTGGAAAGTATATTGCAAATGAGAACAATAATGGTTATTTTGTATCACAAAATATCTCTTCTGTGCGTGCTTCGAATATTATGCATGATAATCACTCTTCTTACAACAGTTTTAATTGTCATAGCGAAAACTTCTTCTCACAACCACATTTCGTTCCACTGAAGATGGGAACAGCGCCATTAAATATGCAGGATATTAATACAAATTCCACACCTAGTTGGACACCAAAGGCTACTTTTATTCCTGCAACACGCGCATTTCATAACGCTCCTCGCATTATACACCCGGTGAATACCGGTATTCCCAGTTATGTGCAGGATTTATATGGAGCAAGGAACACACATGTGGGTCATACTTGCGCTATACATGGAAGTCCTATAGATTTAAGCAACGGTTGGAACCCAAATTCACAACTTGTGAGCTCCAAGAGTGTTGTTGATACACTCAACTTCCTAGGAAAGCTTAATCATAAATATTAGGTGATTATACCTATACTTTAATACCTTGCAGTTAATAAAAGTGTACATTTCTTATATATTATGAGTAACATTGAATACAGAGACTTATGAACACCACCCAACATCTCACATGTCAATTTCTCTATATTTATCCCTTCAGTCATACTAATATTCTCTACATAGATCTCTTGTGCTATAATGTTTGGTTTGTTGCTTTAAAATGGCAGAATATGCTGAAGCAGAGTCTCCTGCGGACAATCACATGGAGGCGGATCCTAATTTGTTCGAAGATGACACATTTGAGGAGACCTTCGAAAGGCCAAAAAAACCTAAACGTTTAAATAAGTTGAAAAAACATGATTCTTATAAAAGGAAAAGATTAAACGTCTCGGCATTTTTGGATACAGAGGCCCAGGTATGTCATTTCACAACAATCACACAAATGACTCCATGTTTTGCGTTTACCTTTGTTAATACCGGATAATCAAGAGTATTTTAAAGGATTTACTTATTCTATTTGCTTACATATTCCTCAACAAATTCGGGTATCGTATATAAACATTTATAGGTTGGCGAAGAAGATGACGAGAATTATGAGGATGATTCGCTTCTCCCTGATGAATCGACTGAAGCGGAACGCTTGGAGAATAGAAGTAGATTAAGGCGGCTTCAAGAGGACCAATCTCAGAGGTAAGATTTGTGTTTTTAGGCTCATTATTACTTAGACGTGAAGGACGTAGAGTTGGTGGAACGGGATATTTAGAAACTGCCATCGATAAACTAGCTAAAAGATACCAGGATCAGACGTTTGAAGAGGATGAAGATGGGTATATCTCTGAAACTCCAGAGAGAGTTCAGTATGATGAAATAGAAGAAACAACAGCATTGATGCCAGATTTTGGAGATCCCAAATTATGGATTATAAAAACCACACGTAGAGGTTCAGACAGAGTTCTAGCTATATCTTTGCTAAACAAATTTTTAAAGATGCAGTCTGAGGGCCGTAATATGGGTATATACTCGTGTTTTGTGCCAGACGGGGTATCGGGATATATTTACGTTGAAGCCGATACAAAAGCTGTTGTTTTGGAAGCTTTGGCTGAATTTAGGCAAATTAATCTCAACACTATTAAAATTGTTCCTATGAATGAGATGCTCAATGTGTTCACAACAGGTTTGTACGAATGGTATATTAAACATAAATGTTTAGGTACAGATTCCGTTTATATTCCTATGGTTGATGAATACGTACGTGTAAAATTTGGAAGATACGGTGGTGATTTGGGCCAAGTGTTTGAATCTGATGAACTGAGTTCAGCGATAACAATAAAGCTTATACCCAGACTTGATCCGGAAGTATACAACTTGCGTTCTTTGGATGGAGATCGTTTAGATGCAGATAACATAAATGACTTTGATGCGTATAAAGTTGGTAAAGACACAAAGCTTCGCAAAAATAGGAAACCTCCAAGAAAGTTTTTCGACAGAGAAAGTGTGGAGTTAAATGGTGGTTTTATAGAGCAGGGTATTACACCTGGAACGTACAAATATCAAGGATTTACATTTTTGGAGAGTGGTCATATCCTAATTAGAATGAATGTAAAACGTGTTATAACTGGTGACTCGGTAAATGCAACACTTACGGAATTAAAGGAGTTCAATATTGACAAGATAGACGGAAACATATCTGAGACCGTTGGAATGGGCATTTCCAGAGCTCCAAAGAAACTTCTCCATTATTACAAATTGGGAGAGTGTGTAAGAGTTATAAAGGGCGAATTAGTTAGTATCATTGGTAAAATAATATCAATAGATAATGAAGAAGTGGAAATACAGCCTAAGAATGATGAAGTTCCAGCGTTCAAGATACATTACACCTCAATTATAAAACACTTTGAAGAAGGTGATAATGTTAGAGCCATAGGTGGTATGAATGAAGGCGAGACTGGCCTCATCTCTATGATAAACGAGGCAAACAAAATTGCAGTTATTTTTTCTCCACAGTCTGGTCAGGAATTCAAATGCGGTCTTGAATATTTGACTTGTATTCCAAAGGAAGGTGCTAGTTCTAATGCACTAGGAGCATTTAATGGCTATTCAATAAACGATCTTGTACAAACAAGCACCGGTACAGTTGGAATTGTGATTGGAATAGATCGATCTGGAATGTTTTCAATATTGACCGAGGATGGGACAAAAATAAAATGCACTGCTTCTCAGGTTATTTGTAAGAGAAGTTCATTTGGAAATACCTGTAAAGATTTTAACCACCAGCCTATTGAGTTGAAAAGTAGAGTAATGGTTGTTAGAGGTGCCTATAGGCATAAGAGTGGTCAAGTGCTACACCTTTGGAAAAATACCGTATTTTTGTTCCTTGAGTCCGGAGAAACTATATCGGTTCACTCAGAGTCTTGCTTGGCTACTACACATTCAGCACCAATATACAACAATAGGGAAAAAATAGCGGGAAAGAAGGGTGCTGTTTTCAGGAAATCACCTCTTGTGGGTAAAACAGTTAAGATATTACAAGGCAGACATAAAGGTCTTTTTGGAGATATAACTAATGTAGAGCCCACTCAGTTTACAATACTTTTAAAAATAAAGGCAAAAGTGGTGAGATACCCAAAGGGAGACTGCGTGGTTGTAGATAATTGGCATACAACAATGAGAGAACAATCGAGAAGTTTCTCTTCCTTGAAACCTTCAATCACAAAACGAAGTGCTGATACATTTAAAAACCAAATTACGACGTCTGAGACACCACAGACTGCAGATTTACTGCATGGAAATAATGAACTTCCAGCCTGGGCGTTGCGTGGTGTTTGTATTCAGGTAATTGGAAGTGGCACATACCAGGGCAAAATTGGTGTTGTTGGTGAAGTTGTTCCAAAAATGGCTGACACTAGTTTGCATGTGCTTCATGTACTCATAGACGATGACTATATTGCTATCGCTACCGAATCAGTTGTACCAGTTCGACCTAAAGCACCAGGTGAGACTGTTTTGGTATTAATGAGATCGGAGGATAAAATCGCAACCGTAATAAGGGTGGATGATCAAATAGCCACAGTACAGACTCTGAGCGGACATATACTGGATCTTCAAACTAATGATTTGGTAGTTTACAGCGAGTATTCGTAGACTAGGCTAAACACTATATACTAATTTATTCAAATGTAAATGTATAAAGTAATTAATATCTTTCAGCAATAGATAAGATCTCTTGTGGTACGGTTTGTCCAAGTTTATTTAGCATTTCTATCAAGTCCTTAGCAAACTTGACTTTTGTTGGAGTCATGAGATCCAGAGGGAAGTAAAGAATTGAATCACCGGTTTTATTACCACGTGCAGTACGTCCGATTCTGTGAATATAATCTTCAAAGGTTTTAGGAACATCCAAATTAACAACAAAATCTATATCTTTGACGTCAAGACCTCTGGATGCTATATCCGTGGCTACCAAAATTGAAGGCCCTTCCTTTCTAAATGCAGCCATAACCCTTTCGCGTCCAGCTTGTGTCAAGTCTCCATGCAAAGAGTTGGCATTAAAGCCCCTATGTTTAAGTTCATAAGCAAGAGATTCGGCAAATCTTTTTGTATCAGAGAATATAAGTATTTTCTTGCCGACTCCATCGGTTTCAAGGAAAGAGTCCAGAGACCGCATTACATCCTGGCTATTCATAGGACATATGCGTTGTCTAATCTTTGGGTTTGCGGTTACCTCCATATCACCAACTTGAATGTAGATGAGATCTGATCCACAAAACTCTGAAGCAAGTAAGCGTATGCTTTTTGGCCACGTGGCACTAAACAACAAAATTTGTCTATCAGGTCGGACCTGAGAGAATATGTTTCTGATTTGTGGTTCAAAACCCATGTCGAACATGCGATCAGCTTCATCTAACACTAGATAACTAACACGATCCAGTCGAACTGAACCAGTGGATAACAAATCAATTAGTCTTCCAGGTGTTGCAACCATTATTTCAACACCTCTAGATAACTGATGCTGTTGTGCATACTTTGGGACACCTCCATATGCAGCAGTTCCTCTCAAGTTTAGTTCTCTTAAATACGGAGCGGCTTCATTAGATATCTGCAGGCATAATTCTCTAGTAGGTGCTAAAATTAGGACAATTGGACCCCCGTTGCCCACAGGAGGTTGGGCAAGCAAATGAAGTATACCGGGGAGCAAAAATGTTAGAGTTTTTCCGGATCCAGTCTGGGATACTCCAACGACATCTCTACCTGTAAGACAAGAAGTCCAACCAACCTTTTGGATAGGGGTTGGTTCGGAGAACCCGGCTAATTTAATTAATCTTTGTATAGGGTCATTGAAAACCGCTTCATCGAATGAAATCACTGGCTTAGGCAATGGAACCTCTCCCTCAATAATTATATTGTGCTCTTTAAGAATTGCTTCTATTTCTTCCCCAGGTCTGCTATCAGCTTCATAGCTTAGGTCGTAGAAATCTTTCTTTATTTCCACAAGATTTACGTTATCCCAGTGTACAGGAGCCAACTGTTGTTGGAAGCCTTGATTTCCTATTAAATACGCATTAGCATAGATAATGCAAAATTACCTCTTCCAAAAGGTCTAATGGGTGGTCTACTACGATTGTAATCAGAATAACCACCATAACCAGAATTATAACCATAGCGATTACCCATTGGACGGCTGTTATATCCACCAGATTTGTAGCTAGGATACCTCTGAGAGATTTGAGGGCTATCCATAGGGTAATCCCGTTGCATATTGTAGTTATTAACTGACGTCCTGCGAGAATATTCTGCGTCATAGAATGGTTCATTGTTAGGGGTCAAAGAATGTGTTATAAATGTGGAATGTGGGATTATAGATGCATAATATCCATCAGAAACTCCAAATTTCCCATCCTTATGAATCTGAATTTGTCCAAATATAGACCTTCCAGCCAACAAATTCCTTGTTGACAAAGAAGTAATATTTGCCAATTTATTTATCCTGACTGAGCCTATCATTGTAAGTGATATACAAAGAAACAATCTACAAATTCTTATGCTGTTTAACGTATACCGCATCTTCTATTTATAAACTCCGGGTTTCGGCTAAACGGATGAACGTCTTCTGTCAATAATAGCAACGTAGACGATATACATTACGTATTCCAAGCCAGAAGATAACGAAAGGAGTGTTTTAGGCGAATATGTGATGTTGCAGGTATGGTCCTAACTAACACATACCATGGGGCCTCATTACGATGATTGAGAATCAATCTCACGTAGATTCCCTTACAAATGATCAACTAATTTACATTTAAAAAATAGAGAGGTACAGAATACCTACGGTCACTTGTTACATCTCCATATTCATCATAAAAGGGTATGTGGATAATAGTTTATGTCTGGAGTGGCATTCTTCTATAAAATGCCTTAGCATTGTGTTTGCGATAATACTGTTAAAAGATGTGGAAAGATGCTGGTAGAAAGGGTTGTTGAATTTGTAACATATTGAAAAATTTATCAGAGTTACATCTTCTTTACATGTCATTTCCCAGTTTGTATCGAGCCTTTCAAATAGGATACTATCAGCTGCGATCGCCTGAGTTTACCATGTATCCCATAGATTATATAGTGTAAATGGAAACGTACACTCCTTACCTGAACTGCCTTTTCTGGCTCCAATATAACTTTTGATACATAAGATTCCCTTATAAGTGCGAAATGTACAGTCAAAATAGCATTTCTTGCGATTTTTTTCTTGGAATCATTGATAGAATGAACATCTGATACCCATTCACTTTCCTATGGTAGAGATTCCTTACATGTGTACACAACAGATTGTAATTCACATAATTGAACATAAACAAACCTTGCACCAAGGTAGAAATCTGTGGTAGTTTGGTACATCTGCTATGGTATTATAGACAACATTTCGAGGTAGACGGACGATCTTAGAATCTTGGTAGTTGAAGACCTTAGAATTGAATATAAAATTCAAATTCTTAAACATCAACGTAACAAATTTTATATACTATTTTTGGGAAATCAATAATGTGATAATGCGATATTTTGAGGGACCCCGAAGGCGGGCATGGTCTAGTGGTTATGACGCCTGCTTCACACGCAGGAGGTCCCGAGTTCGATCCTCGGTGCCCGTATGTTATGTTTTGTTGTTTTGGTTTTTATTTTGTTAATGACGAATAAAACGTAATTATAGTAGAAACTCTGATGATTTAGCAGACATTAAAAAATTCCGGGATATTTACGAGTTTTGATCCGTTGGAGAAACGCTTGTTTTTGGAAGTTGACCTTATGCTACTCTAGATCATCCAAAAAATTAATATTTCATAGCCATTTATTCCGTACGACTAAAGTGCGTATATCTACTAGGAGAATCTGAGAAGCGGGGTGTAGCGGGCATGGTCTAGTGGCTATGACGCCTGCCTAACACGCAGGAGATCCCGAGTTCGATCCTCGGTGCCCGTACTCTTTTTCTGTCCCTTGTTAAAGCTCATCATTTTCTGTTGATATTATTTATTCCTAGATTGTAAAAGGTTATAGTTGCTCTTTATGACTAACAAAGTGACCAATATGTACAATGTTTGCAACAGCCTCTTCCCACCATATCCGACCCAGAGACTATCCTTTCATATTTTATTAAAATTTAGCATTTGCACGATTTAGTGTTTTATTTCATTATACCAATATTTTAAATTTAGGGTAAGTATTTAGAATATATATATATATGCTGCTTGCTGGAAGCCATCTTGTAAATTTCGGCGTTAAACGCGATATATCGACGATAACATTTCTTTGCAGATACTAGTTATTTAAAATGTTGAGTCACAAAATGGGCATGTTTTTTTCCCATGGGTGGTTACATAAATTCATCTATGGAACCACTGCGTTCTTTGTCCTTTCGGAAGCTTTTATCAAGTAGTAAGTTTCAATTCCTGAATATTGTATGCAAATATATGCTCTTATAACGACGCACAGTGAATATGGAGTCCCTTATACACACCACTTCAATACTACGAGCTGGGATTGGTGGTATGAACAGCTAGAGCAGAAAGCACAATCAGGAGACAAGCAAAGTTCTGCCTAAGGTGTATAAAGATTGAGCTATTTGTACACGGGACTACAAAATCGTTATCCAAAGTAGTTGTTGATTATTCTCCTCGCCTTGAGAATGTTTGGGTTATTATTTATGGGAGGATCTCGAATTCTGTATTATTATTTAGGTGCTACAATGTGGCAAATACCTTAACCGATAACCAGGCATTTGTCTATCTAATTTTTTCAGATCATTTCTGGATACATATTTTATTCGCATTTTATTCTTGTATTGAGTGCGGGTCTACAGATGAATTAACATGGCAACTTTCGTACCAGGTTGTACTTTTTGGCATTTCTACCGCTCCGCAGTCTTTCCCATCCAAATCTACGTGTCACTGTGAAAAGGAAAATCTTGTATTACCTGGTAAGCCTGAACCTTAGGGCTACCTTTTGATGATTCTTATGCTTCTTCTTCTTTTGTAGTTGCTGTTGAACGCGCCATTTTTGTCGGATTCCCACCCAGTCTATATGTTTGTCTGGTCTGTACCACCTCTTGTGTATAGTAGAGATCGGTGGCTCGTAGTTGAATCTCCAGTTTATGCTACAGACACTATTCACCGTATACAGTCTACGGATACATGAATTATAGATGTAATTATGCTTTAGAGGTAGGATTTTGGCAAAATTGCGAAGTATGGACATGATATATACTCATGAATACTCGCAGCCGATAAAAATCGAGGGTGTATAATACCTTTAAATCACTAGTTTAATGTTCCATGGATATATAATATGAATAGATGGAATGCCTGTTACTTGTGGCCACATATTAGCTACTAGTGTACACGATGTGACGGCACTGTTATTCGCAATCCTTTTCATCTTAAACATCTACATATCCTGCCATATGGAGATATT
Organism: Theileria equi strain WA; assembly: GCF_000342415.1. NCBI lineage: Eukaryota > Apicomplexa > Aconoidasida > Piroplasmida > Theileriidae > Theileria > Theileria equi. Next base: position 80,556 of record NW_004668229.1, on the reverse strand, counting down.
TAACATGTGCAAATACTATTTAACCGCTATATACATTGTATAGCTCCTATAGATTCTATATATCCATATTAGTATACACATGCGAATATGGACGATATAGATTGCGATAGGTCTCTAAATGTTCTTGTTAAAGAAGATAACAAGATGAATTTTAATCACAGAAAAAACGAAGTTTATGAGCATCGGGAGGAGAAGAATGATTTCTCTGCTTTCAGATACATGGGCTGGAAATCCCAAAACTTGAGGGTGGTAATACTCATTCTTGCGCTTATTTTTATGCAAAAGCCCATATTGTGTATGGATGTTCAGGGTATAGATATATTTCCCCGTCAAGATGAATTCGTCCAAACCTTTGGTGGGACTACAACCGTATATCCCGAAGCTTCTACCAAAGTCGTGGATAAGTTTATAAAAAAGGAACCAAATTGTGGTTCTTCAAAACCATCTGAAGGGCTGTTGGATGTTCCATCAGAATCTCCAAAGGATCAAGGTGTTTCCTCCAAGAATAAAAAAACTTTTAGCAGAGATACTTCATTACCCACCGATGATAAGCAGGATGAATTGAATGCGTACAAACGGTTAGAGTTTGTATCATCTCATACAGAGAATACAAAGTTTTCCCTCGATGCAGTAGATGGTCATGTTGGCGGTGATTTACATGAATTTGAAGCTATTATACAGAGTTTGAACAAGCTAAAAGGTACAATGATTAAGCATAACCTTGATTTGGATGGGTATATATTGAGGGTAAAGGAGCTTAGACATGCTAATGTACATTTGTGTGCCAGTACAAGTGGGTCATGTAAATTTTGTTCCGCTATGGAAGTTTTGTATAAGGAGTTTGATTTTGTATTACGTGAGATCGATATGGTAAGAAAGGGGAATATTTACTATAGCAGAGATTCTGGGCATATTTTAGACAAAATCACAGTAATGGAGGCTCTTCATGGCTTATATATAGTGTACAGGACTCCGTTTACTGTTCTAAGACACAATTTTGTAGTTTATAGACGCATGGAAAATTTTGCTTCCAAGGTAATGTTCCATCATGTACCGAATGGATCTAAAAAGCTCTATAAATATCTTTATCACTATTTTAACAAATCTATGGAATGGATATATAGTTCTGGAATTAAATTGCTAAGATATACGCATTTATCCAGGAATTTTTTCGCAAAAAAGAGCCTTGTGCTGGATAGTGTAATATCCAAATTCCTAAACATGGAATTTCATATAAATGTCTATGAGCACGAGAAGATCGAGGAACCAACTTTATTATCTGTTTACTGGTCAAAGATAAAACGTTTATTGTATAAACATTATATGTATACCAAATTTGCGGTACTTAAAAATAGGAGCATTGATATTTTAAAAATTTATAGTCGTCCCTCTCTGCAAGCTGCAGATGTAGATTCTGGATATAATTTAGACTACATAGACTCCGAACAATCAGGGGACCTTTATTATTTGAATGATTCCAAGTATTCTATTCTCACTGTTTTATTGAAGATGTACTTATTTAAGCTACTTGTTACTCTCCAAAGTGTTTTTATACAGATTCTTAGGCACGTTTGCCTATTCTCCCACATATTTGTCAAACTACCGGGAAATGATGTAACTGTTGACACGTACAGTGCCTCTCTATGGCATGTAAAGGATGATTCAATTTTCAATCTCAAAAATTCGTACATAATTCTTAGGAATATATCCCTAATAACTTTGCACAGATTTGACAAATTCCTTGACTTTTGTTTCAGTTATGCTAATACACTGAATCCAGAACTTTCTGTTTTGGTACCAAGGGATCTATCCAATCGTATTTTCTTCATTTCAGTCATAATCATAATTTCACTTCTTATGATACTCTTTTTGAGATTTTTGATGAGCGTTCTGTCATTGTTGCTTAGTGGATGTATTTATGGATCTAGTTCATCTCTGAACAAGGGAAGGATGAGAAACATGTACCAAAAATCTCTCTTTAGACGTCTTATACAAACTCTAATGAAGTCATTCACGCCACAAAACAAAACACATCCAAGGAGAAAGCATAGGCACTATCGCAATTATGACGATGAAAATACACACGACAGCTTTAAAGCGTATAAGCCTAACACACGAATGTAGAATCTCAATGTGGGACGTTGTTCCTAATTATTGAGCTAATTTATCTTTTGCTACATATAATCTGTACATTTGCACATGTTTTATAGATAGGATACAATTAGTGAAACGTGTACAAATAGCAAATATATGTTACTACTATTTTCTTGCCTGTAGTGAGTTTTCGTGTTCTTTCCAGTTGGCCCTTTGCAGAAATGCTTGTTCCTTGATGTACCTATGATCCTTCTTTAGAGATGTATCAAGATCATTTTCGTCCTTGTATTTGTTCCAGTCAACTTCAGATTTTGAAATAGCTGATAGGGTTTGTTTTGGACCAATTTCCGATAGCATTTGGTCCAAAAATGAAAAACTTCCACCCAAGCTTTTTTCCTGTTTCTTGAGGTGATTGATGTACTTTTTGGATTTTTTGTCAACCTTATCATGAAGCTCGTACGTCTGCCCTGCAAAAGTATAGGTTTTTTTCACTGTTACTGGCTCAGTTTCATCGACGCTAACAGCCTTTTTAACAATATCCAATATTTCATTGTTAGGTGTTTTGTAACATTGTTCTTTAAAGGTTTTAATATCTAAAGTGGAATCCTCACTATAGACTATACTGGAGCTATTCTTTACATAATTTTCCACATATTTCAATGACTTGTTTTTGATCGGTTTTACATGTTTCTTATGAAACTGGAGCATGAAGCTATCACTTAATCCACTAGGATGTTTGTATATATTTTCACTCTCTTTTAGCATATCAGAATATATTTCATTCACTTTGCTCTGCAAGATAGCCCGGTTTTTCTCACGGTCACGTTTTTTCTTGGCTTTTTTCTCATCTTCGCTCTCCGATTGTGGTTCAGATAGGACGTAATCAGAATCAGATTCGTCAGAATTGGCCGCTAAATCTAAAATTGTGCTCATTATTCCAACTTAGTGAACAATTATATGCTTGACAAAATCATATGCCCGGCTGTTAAGCTTAAACGGAGATCCAAGTAGTTTTTAAACAGAAACTATAAATTATGACAATCAAACGTCCTCTACTGCGAATCCTTCATCCCTCAGACACTTGTTATGAGCTTCTATAAATTTCTTGCATTTTTCTATTCCATTTTCAGCTATACACAAATCTCGCGCTTGTTTTGTTTCCTTACAAACGCAACATATTTTCTTACCGGTTACCTTCGTTACCACTGGTCCAGAAGATTCATTTGTGGGCTTTTCAGTAGAGTTACTGGAAAAAAACGAGAACGGATCCATTTATATATACTAGCCGTTTGAGAATGTCTGTGGAGTGCTGGTGATCGTCATTCAACGGGGCAGTGTGCGAACTTATATGTTAAGAAACTAAATAATTTATCCTTACAAAACCATCAATATGTACAATCTGAATTCACAGGAAACAGTGTCGTGGATGAGTAGCGATTATGTATAATGGGTACCTATATAGACTCGTAGTACTATTCCTGGCGTTATGTCTTCTTATCGCATACATCTCTATTGTTGACGAAACTAGCGTTAAATATAATGCTAGAAGGAAAATCTTGTCGGTTCTACCATTGGACAACCTTCCAAGTGTAGTTGATAATAAGACGCAATCTTTGAATAAATTCTATTCATTGGTGCTACAAAGTATCGCAACATGGAAAACTCCTGTAGGCTACAAAGTGGCTAAGCTTTGTCTTCAGTCGGGAAATGGTATGTGTATACATGTGTGATTCTATTGGTAGCTATAGATGTAAATATTTCATATCTTCACCATAAACTACAGATTCTTATGATTTACTAACTATAAAGGAGAAAATAACGGTAACTTTGAAAAAAGATGTTAGACTTGTAGTTGGTTTAGCAAACGATAACTCGAACATTCATTCAGGTATTCTATAATCTCTAAGCATTTCATGTTTCCTTATAGAGTCAACAATTCACTCCAGGATAAATGATATGAACATATGGAATGTAAACACGTCAACATATGTTTATGTAAAATCAAAAAATGTGTTTGCAATTTCTATTGTACTTTTGTTCGTTGTTGTTCCTATGGTATTATATTGTAAAAGAGACAAATGGGTTTATATTTTTATGGGATTATTAATATTACACTCGGCTGTTTCTGCAATTTCAAAATGCATACCAATCGGAAGATACAACTTTCTTACAGTACTGGAACTTTTTGCACGCATTCTGATGTTATTACTCTTTTCAATGTTCTATAAGATACAGATTTCAGTTTTGAGAATCAATAACAATCTCCATGAAATATTTTATAGACAGTTCTCAGACTATTCCCTGCTGATTGCCTCGATTCTCCTTTCATTGTTCAATTACAGGATAATTGTAAATGTGATTTTCTGGTTTATATGGGCTCCAATACTTCAGTGTTATGTTTTTAAGAACTATAAAGAAATTATAGACGATCAACAGCAAACTTTAAGATCTCAGGAACATGTTAATTCAATTAATATTGAGCTTAAAGATGAAATTGAGGGCGAAGAAAATGTAACTATTGAAAAGAAAAAAATGGATTATTCTATTCTCTTTTTATTCGTGCATATAGTCTTGACATTTGTGGTTATGGGATATTCTAGGGATTCTGGAGCTGATACCGCGACTAAAAGCATTTATAAATCAGTGAAGTGTCCATTTAATGTGCCATCCGCTCCTACATACATGCTGGGTGAACTACACAGAAAAAATGATACATTCTCAATCGATATTGAACACAAAAATATGGAAGCACAAATTAACGAATTATACGAAATATCGTCTACATCGGCTCTTAGCCCCTGGGTAGACTCCATAGTAAAATCGGTAAATGCAAATAAAACGACAATTTTAGTCAAGGGAAATAAAGGTGCAAAATATCAAATATATAAGGAACAGACAATCGATGATTTAAAACAAGTGTTATTCATATTTCAAGGAGACACATATTTTACTGTTATGGAAGCGGATTTTACGCAAGAAAATTGCGATTATAAAAATGTTGATATGCTAAGTTTTAAACTGGGATGGTCAATAGGATTGAGGATTTTTACCATATTAGACTGTTTTACACTTTTAGCTTGTTTAATATTGCATAGAAAAACTCAAAAGACTAAACTTAGGATAGGATTGATTGTTAGCTCACTCGCTGTTAATATAGGATTGATACTTGTTCTTGTCATCCTTATACCAATGAAACTTTCTAGTATACATAAAGCTACTGAATCTGAGGTGATAAGTTCTGTCGGACCAATATTTCAATTTATGACACTTAGGAATTGGATGACATTTTTTCTGTTTTTGAATCTTATATTTCTTTTAGGCTATATTTCAATATCTGTTCCTCGTTCTTATCTTACATTTAACATAAATATGACAGCTATTAAACGTCCCATAAATATAAATATAGCAAATCTATTGATAATTTCTTATCAGGGATTAATTTTAATGTTAATGGCGGCATGTATAGGAACATCTACATTTGGTTCAAACCTACCAATGTACAAAAATTATTTTTCTGCATTAAAATATTTATTATTAATGACGTTTAACAAGTTATATTTAGATCAAAAAAATATTGCACTGTGGATTTATTATAGAATTTGTATTGTGGTATTTTACATCATAATGTTAACAGCTATAATTGCAACATTTTATTTCGGGAGCCAAACGAAGGATTTACCAGAAAATAAAAATTTTGAAACATTTACAGATCAAGATTACAATATTAATGTAGATATAAAAGCCACACGTGAAGAACTTATGTATTTTAAAGTATTTCTAAAAGCTCTAGAAAGTTACAGAGAACATAATAAAGGCAACCCAGAACATGTCGACAGTATAGAAAAGTTTATGGAAACGTTTACTCAGTCACAAACTGGATTACATAGATTAAAATTTAATACGACACAACATGTTTATTTGGAAAGACTAAAAAGGTATCTTATATGTATAATATTTTTAAGAATAAAGATACACTATTCCGAAAATAAGGTAGAGGAATTGGAGACATACAGTAAAACGTTGCACCTTAATAGTGAGAGAAGAAAAAATTATCTGATGTTACTTGAAAATAAAATTGAGAGTACTATGAAAGAACTCCAGAGGTTTAAAGATTCTAATGAAATCATTGAAACAATAAAGAAAGCTAAAGAGGTTTCGCAGGAGGAAAAGTCAAAAAATGAAGAGCCACGAGAAACAAAATATAATTTGGAGGATTTGGAAAGTTTTATAACAAATCCAAATGTTAGTAGGCAAGTGGATGAAATTGAACAAGTAAATCAGGAAGAAACACCCGTAGGTGTCCATCCAAAACTACAGCTCAACACTTCCAATTCACAGGATCTAGCACCTCCAGAAGTAACTCTCCACGAGCAAATTGAGTCTTCCAATGTCACAGAGGTGAATGAAGTCAGACATACTATTCCTGCAGAGTGTACGAATCAGACGGAAAAATCTAGTGAGGAAACAGGTCGAGAATCCACAGAAAATTCGGGTTCTAGTGGGCACATACGTCGTAAGAATTCTATAAAGGAAAATAAGAAACGCAAAAATTCCAAAAATATGGGAATATTTAAAACTAGCATTTTAAAGTGAATCAATTTTTAAATCTTCATTTTTATGGGATACCTTAAATTATAGAAAGGAGATAGTAGTCATTCACTACTCTACTGTTAAAGCTTATAAACCTACATTCCTTATACCTTTTTTCCTGCTTCCTTTGGAGAAAACTGGTTTGAAACAACTTTGATCTTTATGCGATTGTTTGACTGGTTGACCCTGAACATAGCCATACTGATTTGCAGCAATATCCATATGGTCCACAAAGCTTATGTGCGTATTATAACCTCTATATATGTCTCTGTGTTGGTAGTTGAATGAGTTGTTTCCAGTCTCTGAAAAATTGTTCATGGAGATTATACCCTCAAAGGGTGGTTGAAGTGTTTGTGCAAATTCTCTGCTTGCATGATCTCCATACCAACTATTATTCGAGTATGGATTAAAGCCTAGCACTGAGTAGTCAGGAGTTTGAAGAAATCCTGTATTGTTGCTGTCTGCATCTTCATGCTGGGAATTCCCCTTGTCCTGTAGGGAAGAGTAGTAATCAATGATGTAACTCTGGGCATAGTAAGAATACCCATTTGTTTCATTGATATCTTCCATCTTTATATAAATGTTACATTCCCACAGATTATCACCAACTTGTACTAGGTGGTCTTCATTCCTACTCACAGGTTCTGTATGAGTTCCATGTTCTCCATACATTGTCTCCCTTTGGGGACTGCTCACATTCATACGCTTTGAATTATCCCTAACATGGGTATAACATCTGTATTCTCCTTGGAAGCTATCGTAACAACCCTGTAAACTAGGCTTTTTTATGTAAACCTCAATGCTTTTGCACTCTGCCATATTATGGATGTTTCGGTAGAATGTAACGCATAATTTTCAATTAAAGTACTGACATTTAGATGTGTGTGCAGAGAGAATGGAATCTTGCCAACTTTGGTCAGGTGCACCGTTTATTCCCATGAATCGCTAGTACCGTAACTATATACACATTAGGATCGTATGTCTACAATGTAATTCTGAGCTCGATGAATGGACTAGTAATGGTAAATAATCCGTATAGCAAATTCAGAGTATAACGATAAAATGTTAAAAGAGGTGTTTGTCGTTGAGTTTTTCTAAAATATACAATAACGTGCGATCATTCTTGGAAGCTTCTCTAGCCTTGTCATAGCCTTCATTTACAGCCATTTTGAGTATCCTTCTCATCTCGGGATTCTATGTTGGTATATTAACAAAACATGAGACACAAATACGAACCTGGATGGATTTGTTTATCATGCTTTGCAGATTTGTATCCCCTGAAAGTTGGGCCTTTTGCTGTAGAACTAGCAAAGATGGGTCGGTTTCGATATGTTCACTCTCTAATTTATCAATGGTTGTGTAAATAAACAACATACCTTCTTCTACATCTTCTGCCGCTTTAAAATTTCTGTTTACATCCTCATTTCTAACATTTTTATCTTCTGTAGAAAATTTTACTTGTTGGGAAAATCCGTTATTTAATCCAAACATTGATGCTAAATCCTTCAAAATTGAAAATCCATTGCCCAAATTCATGCCGTCCATCATATTGTCACCGTGTAAATCACTCATGAAACCCTCAAAAAAGTTTCCTGCAAAACAACATCTCATTTATAATCGACAAACCTTGATCATCATTCATCATGGAATCATCAAAAAGCTCCTTGAATGAATCACCGAAAATAGAAAACGCATTAAAAGGGCCCAAGTTAGTATTCCTTATTCTTTTAATTTTTCTTGCAGGTGGAACCTTTGGAGCCTCCTCTACTTGAGGGAAAACACGTGTGTAAGCTAGCCTGTTTATGAGTTGTTCATCACCGTGGCAGTCAGAGATATCAACTCCGGAGCTTAAAAGTTCTTCCCTGACTGAAGATATATAGTCATCCTACAAAAATATGCCATAAAGTATTTAATCGTACCCTTAAATCTTTGTTATCTTTAATATTAATATATGCTGTGAAAATGGAATCTACTTCACTCTTGTAACACTCAATTGTTTGTTTTCCCTCATTTTCGTGTCTGCAAGTATCACGTGGAACAAAACTTGTTTACAACTTACTTTGCAGCAGGAAGTTTATTGTTTATATTTCTTTTGGCTTGCAACTTGGCGTAGAGATTCACAATTTGCAGGTCATCCAAATTGACTGTATCTATATCGAATGTTTTTAGGCCGTCGACCAATGAGGAAATAAACACTTTTCTTTCATTATTTGTGCAGGCACTATATTCCTGTGTATACTTTCCAAGATATTTCTGCGCAACTAATGTATAATCTGGATCACTTTCCAGTAGTCTGCTTTCAAGATTCTCCTTTCCATAAACATTCAGCTCAGCTACTCGTTTTATAACATCATCCGGTTTATTACAGCCATATAACGATATTCCCTCATCCACTAGCCTCTTTTGAAGGTCGTTAAAGGTGTATTTTTTGTTCTTTAAATCAGAATATATGGAGGAAATCTCCTTCTCTACGTCATCAGTACCAGAATTGGCTTTGTTTGAGAATAATGGACTAATGTTTACCGCATGGTCATATCCATAGTCGCAATTTATGCTGGGATATCCATTATGGTTTTCACGGTTGCTAGTACGCGAGCTTTTATATGGATTATCGAACCTTCTACCAAGCCTTGTGTGATTTATGAATAATGGTGTATATTTAGCTATAATTTGACCTCTAAAACCTTCATTTGCATGGCTTTGCGATCCGTTGTTGTTAAGGAGCAAACTCTGGGTGTAATAAATTTGTAAAAGGTATACTAGATATATACAAGAGTATGTATACAACATTTGTGTAAAATTCGAACATTATAAATGTACAAGTATTATGGAAAATGCTATTTGTTAGACATCTATGAACCAAGAAGAGAATCCCCCAACACACCAGGCGAACCTATCCTGGGCAAAGCAGTACTTTTATCACTAGAGGAGTTCATAGCCACCTGTACATTACCGCGTTTATACGTAGACTCTGTATCTTTAAAAACTGTTGATGATATCTGTTTCAGGTTGTGTCTTCATTCTCTAGAACGTTTAAAATCTCTTTTCATCGAGAAAAACTACAGATCGACAATTGTGTAATGATGCTCTCTATTCATATCTGCGACACTGTCTTGGAATTTGGGGGTCGACTCAGGCATAGTCTTTACCAGAGCGATGAAGACGGGTGTTGCAGAAAGGCTGGGTGCCCTAAACACATATTATACATATAGAATGTCGGAGGTATCCTATAAAACGTTGGAATGTATGCATCATTTCCTAAGTGGAGATCATGAACAGATTTACCATTTTGATGCAGACACTCTTAAACGCTATCGTACAACACTTTTGTTCCCAGTCATTTTATATTGACTACTTCTCCAGTTTCACAAATCGTAAAATCATCCGAGTGAGTCTCTCCAGCGGTGGATATCCTCAATCAGTATCTCCCACGCACATCTTGTCACAGCATGTACATGCCTATACAGTACATAGTCCACGGTTCAGCATAAAACGTCCCCAAATGAGTACTAGAGGAACCCTGCTACAATATCACACGACATAAGTAATGCATGAAAACGGAAGTAGAATAATTTAAGCCTTACGGCCACAGATTGTGGTAGTTTTCCCACTAAGACAAGTGTGTGTAAAAAGCTACTGCATTGAGCTAATCCATTGATATACGGAATGAATGGTGGTTAAAATAACTCGCCCATAAAGGTGAAAAGGCCTTTTTTGGTCGTGTGAAGTCTCGAAATTTGCTAAATATGGTTTAAAACTCCATCTTATTTCCGTGTAATTAAGTGTTTTCATAATCATTTTTCCTTAGAATTAGCTTAACTTTCAGCTATGTTCTCTGCTTCTTCCGCTGCTCTTACGGACCTTTCAAGAGTCTTAAGATGGCGTTGGTAATCAGACTCAATGATTTCAACCCATTTACTACCGTCACGGTATTTATACGCTCCAGTGAGGATACCATCATCCATAATAGACATAAGAGCCAATTTAGCACGTCCATCAATATCAAATGCCATTGATAAAAAGTCACAGTAAGTCGATTTTCCTCCTTTCCAGATTTCAACTCCGCTATCCACGATACTCTGCACAGAATAGTCTGATCCGGGGCGATATGTCTTACGGAGTGGAGAAGAAGATACAACGGTACAAGAGAACGCACTAGTTGGATGAGAAATGTCCAAAACCACATGTTTTTTGGCAGCGCTAGCACTCGAAGATAAAAATCTACTCCCAAGGGCATCAAACTGTATGTTCTTGTCAGCCTTGGATGCCTTGATTTCAGAGGCAGATGGGACATAGGAAAGTTGAGCACGTATGGAATTTAAGATATTCTCAAACCTCTCCTCAGTAATCTCCAGCCAATTTTTACCTTCACGATGGCGATATGCCATATTCATAAATTCGTGACCTGTATGCCTAATCTTGGCCAACCTATGACCCTCCAGATCGAAATAAATATAAGCTTCTAAACAATGTTCACGTCCCCTACCTTGCCATATCTCACAACTATCTTGAGTAATCCTAGGCATAGCATAACCCTCCTTTGGAACAAACTTCAAGCCTAAAGCTCCATAGTCCGAAAACTTTGTTACGGTGGCGGCACGTTTATCCATGGCATCTAAAGTAACATCAATTGATTTGCTAACTCTATCAGAATTCGGGGTTGCAGGCATGGCGGGTCCATGGATAGTTGTGGTTATAATGTCATCATCAGACTGTTGCCCTTCTCTTGCCTTAAGCGTTTCAAGATATCTATCCTTAGCAGTCTTCTTTAGCTGTTCAATCTTTTCAGCCCTCTCTTTCTTCCGTGTTATTAGTAGGGTATATTTATCTGCGAGAGTTTCTGCATCATCAGTGGAATTAATTGGCATATCCCCTCCGAATACATTGTTGAAATCGACAATCTCCATGGTACCTAACCTAGTAAGTATAGCATCGTATTGGATCTCCTTCTCTAGTCTGTGCCATTTTTCACCTAATTTTATGTAAAACCATGAATAGTAATGTCCCTGACGACCTTCCCTATTTGGATAATAGCACAATTGCATTAAATAGGGTTTTCCATTATCATAATGAACCTTTAGGATATGACATCTCTGTACATCCTTTTTATTGTTTTTACTACTACCTGGTTTCCCCTCCCAGATGACTTGATTACCATCTACGACCTTCGTAGCATGGTAACCAGGTTTGGCGATAAGGAACTTTGTAGGGACACCAACGTAATCCGTTACAAAATGCTTAAATTTCTCACTACCCTCGGTACTCCGTATATCCAGGGTAAAAACAGATCTAAACGGGGTACCTAATTGCATAGCCTGGAAAGTCTTAGTAAAATCTTTGAAGCTTACAACCTTCAAATCTTCTCCAGCAAACTTCCTAGAATAAACACACTTCAATCCATCAAACTCTTCAGTATGGAAACTTACATAAGCAGGCCTGCCATCCTTTATATTTACGAGGAAGTATACACACTTGTCACCAGGTTGGCCTTCCCAAATATGAAGGTCCCCATACACAACTTTGGTGATGACGTAGTCACCAACTGGAAAAAACATCTTTGTTGGCACATCATCATAGTACGTATCAAACATTTGACATCTCGTTTCATCCACGGTACCAAGATTAACGGTAACAGGAACCACGGGATTCAACCTCAATACCCTCCTTACCTTTGGAGGCATCTCCTCTTCTACAGGCACATCATAGAGATCACGTGCTGGTGATGGTGGCTCCGGTTCGGGTTCCGGATCTGGTTCAGGCTCAGGCTCGGGCTCTAACTCCGGTTCAGGCATTTTCTTGGGTTCGGGCCTTGGTGGGAACCTTTGTATAGTTAGGCATTTCTCGTGTTCCAAAATAAACCTATGATATTTCAAGTGACTGTCTGTCAAGGTAAGCAGAATAACCAATGTTCTATGATGACCAACATGCATTTGAGCGCTGTAGCACTTATCGCTACGTTTTGGGTGCAATAAATTAGGTTCACCCTTCCACAAAATCTTGTCTCCATGTCTAACTTTATTGATACGGACCCCATCCTTTGGTCCAAAGTAATAATAGATTGTATTAGGGGTGATATTTCCGTATAAGTCGATCAACCTATCGTTTGGTCTTTCTGTAAGGCTGAGAGCCACAGAATTGTACGGATCGCGGAAAGTAGTAGTCTCTTCAGATGTACCAACATATGATTCGCCTTCCCTTACTACAAAATTAAAGTCTATAAATTTGGTATTTGTTAGAGTCGAAAGAATTATCAAAGTTTTAGACGACTTTGCAAAGATTTCGATAAGATAACACCTATCATAAAACCTTTCCTTATCATTGTATCTAGGTTCTCCAATCCATAATTCCTTTCCTCCATAAACAACCTTCTCAATATACAACTCCTCCTTAGGTTCAATGACACGATATGTATAATCCGTGTAACGATGCTGTGTAAGTTCTATGGAATCAGTCCAATAGTCGCCCATGAGGTCCAGCATAATAGGCGAACGTGGGTTAAGCGAACGCTTGAAAAGTTTCATGCGTGGCTTCTCAACTCTGACTCCTGAAATGTCACTGGTATCCAGTGAACCATCAGATAGCCATGGATTTGAAGGCTCAGGGGCACCCAGTGTCTTGAGTGAAGGTGGCTGCTCTTCATCAGACTCACCAGCCGGAGGCAAAGAATCCTCCGATTCCCCGGCAGTTTCAGCTGACCTACCGGTCGACGAGTTGTTTTTATCCTTATTAGAAGAGTTATTTTGTTGAATCTCATGTTCTGCAGGTTGCCCCGGCGTTACGGGAACCGACCCGCCTTGTTGATGTGTCTGTTGCCCAGGAGAGTTTGAGGGCGCATTCGATGTTTTACCTTGGGGATCTGCAGCATGAATCCAATATTCGTTTATTAAAAATACTAGTATCACAACCAAAATCCTCATTTTCGAGAAAAGGAAGTGATTCTTAAAATACAAACTGCATTCTAATTAAAGCTCATATAGTAATGCGAAAGAGACAATTCCCCCTCAATAAAGAAACCCCCAAAACATATACTTAATATAGTTCATTATGGTACACTTCACCTAGCTCCGGAATAGGAGAAGGAATAACAGAGAAAGGAAGGGAACATACATGGGGCCAGTCGCATGGGAAGCTTGAGAAGGGGCAATTTTTGTGTATGTTACAGTAAATCGATGATGATTTGCAATAATTTCCGAGGGTAAGATCATGAACACCGAAATTATACACGGTTGTGAAATAAGGTGACAATAATGCAGCGAAGGAGACATCCATATACATGCTGCCTTAATCCAGGTACCACCACCAAAAAGAGAAACAGATATCAACCATATCAAATTTCTTCATTCAAAAATATGTAGAAGGTTCTCATGTTCCTGCATTCTAATCTCAAACGGGGAGATTGTGCAGTAGCCTAGCACCTAAACCCAGACATCTACCCAATGTACAGCGACAGTTTTGTATATACTGTCAAATTTACGTTATTTAGGCACTAATTTATTGGAGTAAATAGCAGCTGAGGGTCCGGTGTATTGTGTCTTACGCACTCGTCTATTCACTGCCATTGGTTCCTCACCATGTGGTTCAGTGGAATTATACCAGGTCTAGGAGTCCATTTTGTCTAATTTTAATTAATTATAAACCAAATTTTCCATAAGTACCAACTTGGAGGCAGATGTTATTCAACAAGAATCTCTGTTCCCCAGTAAAAAGGTGCATTTCTCGAGCTTTAGACTATCTTCTGTAGATTTTTACGGCTCTAATATCCATTTCGTCCTATGGCATATGGGAAATGCGAAATGTCCAAGGAATCTTTTCTCTAATCCCTAGTCCACCAAGTATCCTTCAGAGCACTGAGATTAGCTATTCCGGCGTATACTACCCTTCTATTCATCTCAATTCTAGCAAATACCTCGCAAGGTCTAACCTGCCAGAAATATGGAGATTTGAAAATCGAATCAGGTATGCTCAGTTCCATATGGATAATTAATAACAAATGGAAATAATTTGTTATGACATTGTATTTAATCGCAGAGTGAATGTCACCTTCCAAGAAAACTGGATGCTCCGGTGGGAAATTTCCCATAGTACGGCAAACGAGAACAATGGCGCCATTTAAGATAAATAATAGAAATGTGTAACATAATGTAGAATCCATAGCTCTAAAATAACACCTTTTAATGCTCACATATTATACGAGATGCAGAAAATCAGGAACATTTTGATAGACAGGGTCAAAAATGCAACTCATGAGAACTTTCCCTCGATTGTTCGAAAAGCTATACACGAAGGTATCATCTATCTTTGCTAAACCTTGTTTTAACAACTGTAGGTGTTGTAAAACCCGAAGACTTGCGCTACTTTGCTGATAGAACCCGTGACTTTTTAGACAAACTTACCATTCCTCAAATCACTTCTCTTCTTCACTCATTTTCCCTTCCAATTTATCGCAATTTTGAGTTATTTACTAATCTAACCAATAGGCTCCATGTATTGCTAAGTGATTCTATACCCTCGGTAGAAGATAACATCAAAATCATAAATTCCTGTGGAAGACTACGTTATACTTGTTCACATGTCTTAGATATACTGGTAAAGCATTTGGAAGGTGATATGGATCTAATAAAACCTAGGTCAATGACCGCAATTTTACACTCTCTAACTCGCCTAAAATATCACGATCTAAAGTTTTTGGAAAAACTGGCTGTGTGTATGCTATCTGGGCTTCCACAGCTAACTGAAGTCGAATTTGCAAACTTTTCTATCGCTGTATCAAAGGTGTATGTGCAAATAAACAATCAAGGAGAATCAGATGCGGAAAAAACTCCCAGTGTCGAGCAAGGGGAAATCATACTTTCAGCAATAGTTACAGAAATATTGAACAGAGCACCTTTGATGTCTCCAATGGACTCGTTGAGGCATATAATTGCACTTTCCAATCTCAAGAATGTGCATGGAGAGTTCGTTCCTCTTTAATCTAATCCATATTTTCAGGAAAAACTTAAGTACATGTGTAACTGAATTAGCCAAGCGGATAAATTGTGCGGTGTTATATTATGAGCATTTGGTGCTTCTTTTAGAGTGCCTAGTTTCTCTTAATGTCTACCTTCCGTCATTTTTATTTCCTTCATTGATACCAAGCATTCTAGACAAGAGAGATGATCCGAAAATAGCAAGTAATATAACTTTGCAGGTGAGTTTTCATCCTAGCATGCTGTAATTAAAACACCCTTTATAGATTGAACTGAGACTCCTGGATTCAATAACAACATTTCCCAGCATAAACGAGTCGTGTAATATTCTAGTGGAAAACATCTCAACAAACATTTTAAATCTCCTGGAGGAATCACCACAACTGATAAAATATGTATTTGAAATATTCAACAAAATGCAATTAGACACAGACGATTTGTTGCAACAACTAGAGTCACTCTTGGAAAACAAACCAAAGTTTGGAAACTTTTTGGACAAAGATGCCAAAATTCACATTTCAACGTCGATCTCTAAATCAAGTCAACAATGGCCCATAATTTCAGACCTTTTAGACAAGAATAACATGCAATAATAAAATTTAATTGTTTGCTCCAAGAAAGCATATATTATACATTTCTCTCCATTACAAATCTATCATAAAGCTTCTCAAACCGTGTTCCCTTTAGCATGTCAAATGGCTTCAGTACCTTACATTCCCAAATATAAAAGTAGTAAATATATGAAAAGACAATTGCTGCAATATCCCCTCTTGAAAACTCACGATAAAGTAAAAAGTTTTGCAGCATAAAAAGGTATGGAATGTATTCAGCTGGAACATAAAACAAATCAAAACAGTTCACCATATTTCCTTCGTTCAAACGTCCCCAAAAGTAGAGGATGAATGTATGCAAATGGTAAGCCAAACTATCAAATGTTGTCAAGAATGAATTTTTAAACAATTCAGATTCCAAAAATGCATACAATGAAATAGTAACCATACCAAATGATAAAAACTCGAGAAATTTTTCCGGACAGGTACACATGGCTGTTTCAACCGAGGACATGTATGTTGCTACAGATTGTGACATTAAAAAATGTGCCATCCACAACTGTCCAAAATAAAAGTATGGAGTGAATAAACGCCAAGCCTGTCCACACAATAATCCTTCTTTGCTATATTGCACACAATCTAGGGGGAAATTGTCATTAAAAAAGTACGATGCAAATGCAACTAGTGTAGATGTCGTAAGATAAAATGCGGTAACAGGAGGAATCCTCAAGAGTCCTTGTACCAATCTTGAAATGTAAAAATGATCACGAGATGCCAAAAATCCATGAACTTTGCCCACTATGCTTCTTATCTTTTCCTTAGCACTTTTAAGTGTAATGCGCGAAATATCTGTTAGTTTACGTGATACATTTGATATAACTCGTGATAGTGTTTTATCTGATCTCTCTGAAAGTGTAGATAGATTTGGTGAATTAATAGTTGCCAGGCAAGGTGAGGTATTTACACGTGCTAATTTGTACTGTACATGTTGAAATCTTGGCTGCACTTTATTTGCCAATATATCATCTCTGTATGCTCCATAATATAAACCTGTGGTACCAGTGTAAGGTTTTAGAACCCTGGAAACCCTTGCATATATACAAGCCACAAAACAAGACAAAAACAACAAATTCACCATTCTAAGTAACTTAAGCTCTAGACGACACCAATACTCGTTCAGCCAAGTCTAAAGAAAGTTCATTTCCAGCGTTATCCTCAGCATAAATTTTAGCCAAATGCCAAATTCCTGGAATCGAGCCTCTAGGAAGTACATGAACGTGTCTAATCGTTTGCCAACCCTTAGAGTTAGCAAATCTAGGATATGTCAAAACATCAGCGCCAAATGGATCCCTGAGTTTAATCCATACAGTAGATATACCGCTCTGAAAATCGCCCAATTCAAATGTTATTGTAACCTGTAATTCTTCATTAAAATGCATGTATACAAACCTCAGTTTCTCCGTTTGGAGCCCTTGGATTCGTAGGTCTGCTAGATACAGCTATGTTACGCACTTGTGGAGGTGAATTATCCGGGTTTCTTTGCAAGCTTGTAAACTGCACAAAAGGTCCAGTTTTATCAGGCCACTGGAGTAGTTGAGAATTACCAGCCGAATCGTAGCTTGTTATTCGTGTAAGATAGTAACTTCCTGTCCTAGAAGCACTGCTTAAAGGGATATTTGTTGCAATTTGGTAGCAGTTAAAGAGCCCTGAACGAGATTCCTCAGGTGTTAGGCCAAAATAGTTGTCTCGTCCGGAAAATTTGTGTTTATTCAAGGAAACTCCATTAAAATTTGCGGAAGTACCCTGAGATAGGCAATATTCTGTCGGAACCTTCCTGGAGCCGCTCCACACACTCGTACGCCAGCCGTTATTGGGTTCAATGGGCGTATTTACCTTCATTCCAGAATAAGCAGCCAAGGAATGCTGACTAGTTGTACTGCCATTAATGGCTGCGTAAGCCGTGTTTGCGTCCTTAAGCTCTCCGTCATCAACCAATAGCCATGTGGTTCGTACGATATTTGTATTTCCCTTGCTGATTAGTGCTACTCCGACTGATGAAATAATAGCCCTTGGATCCTGATAGTCCTCAGAGCCATTGTTAATCCAAACTCTCAGTCCAAAATCTGATGTTCCTACGTACCTTACCAAACCGTTATCATCTCCTACAACAATTTGGTCGGTGGTCCATATTCCACGTTTCATGTATTGGTTCATTACAATTTCTGTGGAAAAGGTGTGTGAACATCTATGATTGCTCATTGAAACATCGACAAAGGTGCCACTCTCGGAAGCAAGCCTAAATCTAATGTATGTAGCGCATGTATCCGGTCCATGGTCCAACAACTTCATATTAAACTTGACCTTCTTTGGTTCATTTATTCTTCCGGTAACATTTACATCAATCTCTTGTAACCTTCCAGAGAACATATAGTCTGGGTTGCCCAGATTCAAAACCTGGAATTCGTGAGAAGCCTTGACAACATAATATGAACCACCCATAATGTGATTCTTTACAAAATCATATTTCCTTGGTGCTCTACTACGCAACAACCTCGGATTCAGAACATAATCTGCCAAACTGCATGCAAAGTCTTCAGAAGGGTTCTTTTTGTGTGCATAGGCCCTTACAAATTCAGTCTGCTGTCTAGTCGACCACCCATCTGGGTCTCTTGGATCCTTGACCCATCCACCAATTTGAACCCATTTCGCACGTATATCTGCGGGTATTGTGTTAAAATCAACAAAATGGGCAATTTCATGCAAAACGAGCTGAGAAACATCAGGGTAATGGCGGAATCCACACTCCATAAATTCAATATAAGAATCAACATTCGGTCCACTAGGATATGCAATTGCAGGTGCTGTTGGTTCCTCTGGGTTTACCATCCCATCCACACGTCTCAAGAAATATTTCAGACCCTTCACCTTGTGTAATCCTAATGGATATTCCATCCAAGATGTTGCAATTTCAACAAGTTCCTCTGGATGTTTAAACCATGACTGATAGTGTGTACTTGGATAGCGAGAAATTCTAGTACCTGTGCGGATCTTGTGTTCCAATTCATAAGGTTCCAAAATTTCTACATTGTGCAGCTCTTTAAACAAGTGCTTCATATAGGCTGGGTTGTGCAAACATATGGCTCTAATCACAGCCTTGTACAAGCGTCTTGAAAAATAAAATCCATTGGATTTTTTGTCAATCGCCTGCTTGTTTGAAAACTTAAAGGCGTCCCTGGAAATTTGCACAACTTGTTCATATTCGGAATCTTGATCCCTATTAGTGTATCTGGTTATTTGAACATCCTGTGGATATAAAGCTTCATTTGTTAAAAGCCACTTTTGATTCTTTCTCCATTTAGAAAGCCTATTTCTCATCCAGGTAAACTTGGAAATCACAGACAATAAACGGCTAGCATACTCAGAACCCCAAACACCGTGCAATTCAATACCAAACATCAACTTCAGCTTTGCAGCTGCATCTGACGAATCAACATGGGCTGATACATTTCCTTCGAATGCCGTTAATAGGGACGCTTCATCCTGTGGAACTTTGTTAACATACTCTACACCAAACTGTGATACATTTTGTAGCTTCCAGTTGTAACTATATATTGAATCATAACCATTTGCAAATTTAACCTCTAGAATACTTGCGTTTGTATCATTGAGAAATGGACATTTAGCACTTTTGCAAGGAACAGGAACTTTTACAGCACCGGGTAAAAAGTATCCAATGCCTTCAACCTTCAAGTAAAAAGTCCCACGTGGAACTGAAAAGGTAAATCTGGGTGAGTTCACATCGACAACTTGTTCAAGTAACATGTCATATCTGCTGCCATAGGTTGTTCCAACCATAACGGTGAGTGGTTGGTCCTTAATCAACCCTTTTACTGTTCCAGAAATCTTAAAATTTAATGATTTTTTGGAGGCAGTTACAGAGTCATGATTTACTCCCGTAGACCCTGTCGCAGTATGTAAAAAGGAGTATACACTGTTTCCAGCTCCATCAGCAATCTCTACTGGAGTAAAAAAGGATCCCAATTCAGCAAAGGTTAATCCTTCATTAGTGTAGTCATTTGGAATATGGTCACCATCCTGCTGCAATTTTGAAGCAAAAACATCCTTGACTTTGATTCCACTAGTAAAGGTCACGAAATTAATGGATAGTACAAACGCTACCCCAAAAAAGAAATAGTTATGCATTTTGAATGTTTTTATATCATATAATGTATACAATTTTTATTGTTACATACTAAATTATTCTTTATTATAAAGTATAAAGTGTGATAAATATAAACTAAATTCATATATAGTTTTCAAATTCACGTTCTATTTGAGTCAGAGGAAGTGGTTGAGTCTGATGAGCATGCAAGGAGACTTTTTAGGGGCTATAAAACAAGGGCTAGTAACATCTAAAAGGCTAACTAGCGCCAATAGGTGCCTCAAATTGTTATAAGGTCATTTAACTTATATTCCATGGCTATTACAGTGGTATATATAGAGACGGTTTAAGCAAAGGAGAGCCTTGCCTATGAATCAAAAATCTAGCTATGGATGTCTAATACCAATTTTAGCTACCAAATTATGGTATATATGTTCATAGGTGATCTTAAAGGCTCAAAATATGGAAACATGAGGATGAAGAGAACCGTATAGAACGGGTGCCAATCTCCAATAGGGTTTAGCCTCCAGCATACCGATAATTAACATCAAATGTAAAATATAGCACATTAAAAATCGCAAAATCCAGTTTTTATATTTTTTTATCGAGTTTTATTCTTGAATCCTCTAGGAAACTTGAATTACCGTCAAAACCCTCTGAAACCCTCAAATATCGCAACAAACGGAAGGAATCCACAATTTTTCCAATATGGGCAATCCAGAAGACTCTTTATCTATTAAAGGAACTCCTCTTTCAGGCAGAGTATGGAAGAAAAATAGTAAACCTGTGAGACTTTTGACAGCCAAGAGCAAACAGAGCGCTGATGATAAAGTCAGAGCAAAATGGGAAAAAGCCAAGAGACTAAAAGAGGAAATGAAGGAAATATCCAAGGATTCCAGGGAACTCATCGAAAAGAACAAGGAAATTAGGAAGAAAAGGATAGAGCAGATCAAGTTAAAGAAGCAAAAGAGGTTTGAAAATGAGATTAAATCCGCAGGAAACAATGCAGTTGTAGTAAAATCAGGTATGTCTATCTAGAAATGCATTATACATTACATATATAGCGAAAGTTATGAAGATGACCAAGAAGGCCAAAAAGAAGCTCACAAAGGTCACACCTGAAGTTATTAGCAGTATCCTGAGAGGACGAAGAAGATAATATTTAAACTTCATAACTTAACTCCTTAATTTTCTGTACATAATTCCGATTTGTGTATAATGGGGGCCTGGGTCCGTCGTTTTTCCGTTTTGGGGATTATACTTGTAATTTGTTTTCAAGAATCTAAAGTTTACACTAAAAAATGACCACCTTATGGCGTAAACTACAGGTATTTGTTATATACGTCGTTCAATCGTCATTTTATGGTATAGGTACCAAGCAAGCTCGATTTGTATAAATTTGAGAAGGTTTACAGAACAGGTACCACAGTTCCTACAATTGAACAAAGTAAATTATCGCTCTCTGAAAGAATTAGGGAATCTGTTCAGAAAGTATCATTCCTGGAGGTTTGTCCATTCTACCAAGTACATTGTTTTTACACGTGACTTTGGATCCATTCACTATAATATGTATAGGTTGATACTCCAAAGGGAATCCCTGTAGATACGAGCTTGAATTCAAACACTCCTGATCCATACCTTGAACGTAACTTGGAGAATTTAGAATCAAGCAAAAATGACTAAGAACACCAAGGACAAAAAAAATCTAAAGAAGACAAAAAAGGGTATTGAAAAAAAATCCTCAAAGAGCAATGAACTCAAGCCTGTTGGCCCTGTAGATGGTGATTCCACCAAGTGCATTATGGAGGCCGTTGACGTTTCTACAAAAGGCGTCCGCTCCAAAATCATTTTTAGCAACTTTTCTGGCACACAGGAGGAATTTAGAGGACTGATTGATAACCACAAATCGCAGCTGGGTAAATATAGAAAGTGTTTTCTTAAAAATGATGGAAAAGGTGTTTTAATAGCAAAACATGATATTGCAATGAGCTATATGTCATACTTCAATGGATACGAATTTAAAGGTGCCCAATTAAAGGTATCCATAAGTAAAGGTAGACAAAAGGCTGACGTTTACAAATCTCTCCGTGTATCTGGGATTCCAGATAAATATACAGAATCAGATGTTCGTACCGGAATTGACAGAAGATTGAACCTGAGTTATAAGTCTCTGGAAAAGAAGGACGGTATTTGGAATGTAGAATTTTGGAACATACCAGACTGTATAAAGGCAAATTCAATTTTAAATGGTGCTAAAATACCTTTTACACACGATAAAAAAGAGAAACTCATCAAGGTAAAGTGCGAAATTACCCACTTTGGAGATAAATCAAAACATTCCGGTAGGGTATTTGTCCGTAATTTGCCGTTTGATGCAACGCAAGCTGAACTTGAAAAATTCTTTGTTTCCGTGGATCCAAAAGCCAAGATACACATTCCCAAAGGATCAAAGAAGGGATTCGCATTTGTCCAATTTTCTAGTTTGGCCTCTTCACAAAAAGTAATCGATAAGTTAAACGGTACTATGTTTAATAATAGGCGAATACAGCTAACACTCTCACTTCCTAGGGATATTTATTCCACCAAGCCAAAAAATTCTGCAGATGAAGATAAAACTTTATCTGCACAAGAACCCAGTGATGCAGAGGTAAATGACGATGGAGAAGAAGAGGAGGGGGAGGAAGAAGAAAAGGTAGAATATATAGACGAGGATTCGGATTCTAGCCAGGAGGATGATGAAGGAGAAGACGATTCTGATCCTAAGCTACGCACTATATTCGTCAGAAATTTAAGCTACGAAGCTACAGAGGAGGAATTGCAAGAGTATTTTTCGAAATATGGATCCATAGAATCTTGCAAAATATGTAAAGATGACAAGGGAGCAAATCGTGGCACTGCATTCATACTATTTTCTAGCAAAAAGGACGCTGATGAAGTATTGAACATGGAGGAACTCGCCCTTGAACGTGATAACGAATTTTCTGTAGAAACAAAAGACAAGAAAGTAAAACATAAGTTGGTAGCTGGGCTTGGATTTTCTCTACGTGGAAGAAGACTAAGGTTGTCTCTTGCAGTCAGTAGGGATGAGGCATCTTTAATTGTAAAAAATCGCAAGGAAGACAAGGAAAATAAGGCAAATGAAAAAAAGAACAAGCACTTATTGATGATGGGCGTTTTAGATGAACATTCTGGAGAATTTAAGCAATTGAATGATAAGGAACAAAAGCTGCACCGTTCGTGTTTGAAGGAAAAGCTTGAAAAAATGAAGAATCCTAATATGTTTATCAACCCTAAAAGACTTTGTATACGTAATCTACCTCCAACTGTCACCGCAAACGAGTTGAGAACTGCTATTGCATCACACTTTAAAAAAACAAAAAGCGAAGACGAAGATATTGAAAAGGCAAAAAAACATCCAAATAGGGGTATTCTAAAGATAACCTTGTTATCTGATGAATCTCGAAAGGTTAAGGTTGGAGACATGAAAATGAAACGCAGGAAACCATTTGCCTTTGTGGAGTTCATAAATCATGAACTTGCAATGGAGGCATTGAAATTTTTGGCCAACAACTCTACCCTTTTCAAGAGGTTGATACTTGCAGAGTTTGCAATTGAAGATAGTAGAGCGATATACATACAGAACAAGAGGAAGGAACAATATATGAAGAAACTCAATAAAACTGAACAAGCATCTTCTAAGAGAAAAAACAGAACCTACAGCCGAGGTCAGCGACAGCGTATGAAACGCAGAAAACTCAAACAAGAATCTACAACATAAATCATAAACCGATATATGTTACACAGGGAACTCATCGCCAACCTTTAGAGAAAGATTGGAAACGCGTATACCCTTTGAATCTAAATCGCCCCTGGCAGCTGAGTGAACAATGCTGCTGGAACTCTTGACAGCAATGTCTTCAGAACAAACTGAAGCATTATTATATTTGGCAATTTCACCAGTTACACGAAGCTTTTCCTCCAAGATACCAATTCTGTGGGAGCGGGCTTCTGCAATTTTCGCTTGCTCATGCTCCAGTGATCTTAACATTGTTTTGGTAGCATTTTCAGACTGCATTAAACATTCTCTTAGGGCGTTGCCCTTTTGGGTGAGGACATCCTTTTCTCTCTTTAGTGCTTGAAGTGTATTTACAAGTTCATTAAGTTCGCGTTCCTCAATTTTGAGAATAGCGTTGTCTTCATCTAGTTGCTTCAAATACATTTGCCTAGAATTTTGAAGAGAGCTGAGATCTTCATTATTACGTTCAAATGCTGCGCTCAAGGCAATATTTTGTATCTTGAGATCCTCTACCGCTTTTCTCATATCTGCGGCTTGTTCTTGTATAACTTTCAATTTCTGTTCCATGAGGGCTCTCTTCTTCACAACGGCTGTTGAATCACCATGTAACGTTCTATATTCACTAGAAACTAGCTCCAAAGCCTTTGCCTCTGTTTTTAATCTATTCTGCATGTCTGCAACCTCAGTGTTGCTCTTGGTCGCAAACTCACGTTCATCATCACAAGCTTCTTTAAGTCCCTTTATACAAAGTTCGGCAATTCTTAACAGCTCTGATGGCGGCCTTCCAGTAAAGTCTTTTGGTATTTCTGACAAAATCTGAGCTTCACTTTTCACCCCTTTTGCAGACTCGGAATCCTTTACGGTAAGGATTTCCGGAGTTGCATTCCTGTTACTAGGAAGAGCATTTGGAGATATACTCCTATTTAAGGGTATATTACCATCTGGAACTAATGCACTAGATACTGGAATCGGTGCATTTTTAGCAAATGATTCAAGATCCTTTGGAAGTTTGCTGGGCGGGGAACAGTGAGTCTCACGTAAAGCACGCACAAGTTGTTGCATGATACAAAATTCTTTAACCGTGAGTCTTCCATCTCTATCTATATCTGCAAGAGACCACAAATGCATCAAGTGATCCTGGTCCAAATCGCCTTGTGATAAATAAAAGTCTCTGGCATCATCCCCTTCAATATATCCATCCATATTCATATCCAAGCACGAAAATTGATATGTGTAACGCTCTACATCCTCACTCCTTATAATATAAACTTCAGATTGTGCGGAAAACACATACTCCTCATTAAAGGAAGGAAGTACATTTGGAGGGGTTAGATACAGCTTGCCGCCGAGGTTTTGGGTTATCACCGATGGACCGTGTGACTGAGCGAACGCAATAAGACGGCAGCAGATACAGAATCCCAGGTAGTCCAATTCTCCAGAATTATTTGGATCTCCGAATTCCCAAATATTGTACAATATGTCATCCGGAAGTCCAGATTTTCTAAATAAGTTGCAGGCGACATCTCCACTTATCATACCACAACCTCTATTATCGCATTCCACAAACAACCTTGTAAAAAAGTCGCTTTCTTCGCGTGTCAGCCGGAGTTTAGAGAGTAAGGAGTGATCCATATTAGGAATCATTGTTACAATGTGCAGCCCTAAAACCTTTTCAGAGAAGCGATTGCTCTTTGTATATTAAAATATTATCCAAAACTATGATACAAACAGAACAAGTCCAAAAAGATTATGTCCTGATAAATGGTGAGTTTATCCAGGTGGCAAATGTGTAAACACTGAATGTGGGTATTTCCTGGTAAGTACGACTAGTATTCCTGCATTTAGCTTATAATTTGGATAAAGGTCTATTTAGTAAATTTTATGAAAGTGTTAGGGTATTTCAGCCATCGATTGTCGATACGTACAACGATGGGGACTGCGTCATGAATCAAATCCACGAGAGAACAGCCAAAATCGCTGAATTTCTGGCTTCCACCCGTAGTTCTTGTTATTTTAGTGCAAATTAGATTGTTGATGTGAAAGTAGTTATGAAGTATAATCCATAACGCTAAGTTTTCGTAGTATAGAGTTTAATACCGAAATACCGGCGTCAATATCTCATATGCATGTGTTTTCTATACCTTTGTATTTGTTGATGACATCTAATTATCCAAGATTATATCGTAAGGAGCCGGCATCTCAACAGTATCATGATGACCTTATATTCGGGCTGCAACTGTCATCGTGTTGTAATCAGTGAAAATTTTTAAGGGTCTGCGGAGAGCTCTGGTATCCTTTTGTGTTTGCAAATGTTTTGCTGTCTATTATATCATAAATAATCATATTTGACTACCCTATTGTGTCAAATTTCGGCTTTAAGTTCTGCCAAGTCAGGAATGCTTATGCAAGCAAAATGTACTTGGCTGAAAAGGGCTTCTTTACCTTTAACAACGGTACTAACTTTTACAATTGGCTAAATCCTAAAGATAAACATCTCGTTGATTCATCAAGATGCCGCAATACCGATGGAAAGTCTGGAATTGACTATCTATCTTCGTTGTTCCATCGCTTTAAGTCTATATTTCCCATCCGTTACGCAGAATGCTGTGGCATAGTAGGCTACCTTGGTCCAGAGGAAACCAAGGATGTTCTATTACATGGTATAAAGTCGATGAAACACAGGGGCTACGATTCATGTGGAATATGTACTCTGGATAAGGGAGTTTTGAATGTTACAAAGTGTACAAGTGTAGGTACTCCCGCCGATTGCTTCGAAATTTTAAAGTCACGCGTGAAGGATTCCCATTCAAACTCCAACTTGGGTATAGGCCATACCAGATGGGCTACAGTAGGTATACCATCGGATTCTAATGCACATCCTCATTTCGATTTTAAGAAACGTCTCTCTCTGGTGCATAACGGAACAGTTTCAAACACTATACAAATTTTTGAAGAGCATTATAAACCATCAATAGAAAAGGGTGAAATTCCTGCATTTGAGTTGCCTGACTCCGACTCCGCGTCGATTGCTTTATTCATTGGTTTGGAATATGATAGATGTAATGATGTAATGTTAGCATTTAAGCGCACTGTTTCCAGACTTAAGGGTACGTGGGCTCTTTGCATGATTTCAATTTCACATCCGAATTCTCTCTTTGTTGCATGTTCAGAAGCCCCTCTATTATTTGCAAGATCTACTAAAGATGATGGAATATACATTGCTAGTGAAGTTACTGTGTTTTCACATGACGCAACTGAATGTATAGCTCTTGAGGATGGAGATATATTCGAACTAAATAGGAAGGTTGTAGATGAATTATATAGAACAAGTCCTCTTATTGAGCTGTCTGTGGAGAAGATTAGTGAAACTCCCGCACCATTTGATCATTGGTTTCTTAAAGAGGCAATGGAGCAACCATATGTCGCCAGGCTAGTGCTATCCTCCATATGCGAGGGGACAGGTGTCCTTGGAGAAATTAGTGAAAGGGCAAAGGGCAATTATTGCTTACTTGACAGAAACCCTGATGAAATTGAAAAGGAATGCTCCATACTCTCTTCACTGGACCCATCACTTTTACAATTTACCATACCAAGCCTCGATAAGTTTGCAATATCTAAACTTGTAGAGTCTAAGAGACTGTTTTTCGTTGCTTGTGGAAGTTCAAAATATGCAGCGGCATATGCTGCAACAATATTGCAGAAGGGATTCGGATTTGAATCTATAGAAGTCGACGATTCATCTGATTTAACCCTGTATAGATACTGGAATCCAGAAAATGTAGTAATTCACATATCTAATAGTGGTGAAACGTTAGATTGCATTCTTGCAGCTAATTTTATAAAGTCTATTAACCCAAATTGTTTTAATATTTCCTTGGTGAACATACTTCACTCTTCTCTTGAGCGTTCTTGTGAATCTTCTCTCTATCTTCGTATTGGTAGAGAAAATTCTGTGCCATCCACAAAGGCATTTAGTGCACAAGTTGTTTTACTACTACTTGTGGGTGCATATGTCCTCTCACAAAAGGATGTTTCGGTTCAAGGGAGTATAAAGGAAGACGAAGGTTTCTATACCTCAAACGCCTCATTGGTATCAGATATATACGGTTCACTTTTGAAATTCGGATCGTGTATTTCCGATTTGCTTTCTAAAAATGATATTTACGTGCAAGTCGCCAAAAAATTGAGAGATACTAGTAGAATGTACATAATTGGTAAGGGTTGTGGCTATATTATTGCTCAGGAGGGGGCCTTAAAATTTAAGGAAGTTTCTTATATTCAAGCTGAGGCTGTGTTGTGCGGAGCAATGAAACATGGAGTATTAGCCATGATTTCCCCAACTGAAATGACACCAGCTATATGCATCATCACCAAGGAAGATGCTGAATTGTCTATGAATTGTGCTAGACAACTAAAATCTAGGGGATCATATATAATTTGTCTAACAGACGTTCCAGATATGGTACAACACTTTGCTGACATGGTTGTCCCTGTTCCGAGTTGTGGGTTGCTAACCTCTGCATTATGCATAATACCCATACAACTCATTGCATACCACATTACATTACTCTGTGGAAGAAATCCTGACATACCTAGAGGACTTTCTAAAGCTGTAACAGTTCTTTAAGCCAATAATTTATACATGTATAAGTATGTGGTTTAGTGCATATAAGTTAAGAATAATAGACATGTGTGAATTTCTTTCATTATTAAATCCTCTGTAGCTTTGAACTCATCATTTACACCCCAATTTGCGGCTTCTAGTGTCTCTTCCAGTCGACTGGCCCTGAGTGCATCTGTGGGTGTAACCATTTTGTGAATTAACATGAGTGGTAGTATCAATGATTTTAGACATTTTTGTAGGTGTAATACCGTTATTATATGTGGATTTTCAAGGGAATACAAGGTATTATGCAGTACCTTCAGAGTGGCATCAGATTGAACAGGACACTTTGAAATGGTATCAGAAATAACAATAGGCTCTAGTCGAAAATGAGTTGCGAACAAGTCCAAAAGGCGATTTATAATACTTGACTGCAAAACTTTCAGATCCAATGGTCGTATCTGAGATAAAACATCTTCAGAGAGACTGCCTAAGTCTGGAAGGTCTATTGGTTCACACCGTTCATAGAACAACAGTGTATCAGTTTGTAGGGAATCAAGCAAATCTACGATATGCGTACCCTTTGAATAATCAGAGAAATCAAGGGTTCGTGAAAGTAATAATGTTAGCGGTACTGTTCCAAAACGTGTCAGTTTATCTATTTGTGCTTCCCATTCAAGCTTTATGTGATTTGCCAATTCTCTCGAATGTGTGACTATATCGTTACCAAAAGGAGTTGAAAGTAGCTTCCCGTCCAACAATATGCAAAATTTGTCCTCATAATCTGCGATTTCAACCGATTTGCGGCATAAGCTATACTTTGGCTTATCACACAATATTATCTTTCCCTTATATTCAGGCCCTGTATTTCCAAAATACCTTATTCCGCGCATAAATCCATTGTTTATAGCACAGGGGTGTTTTAAAAGTCCCGAGGAATAAGACATTTATACGTACACAAATGTGTAGATGCTAAAGTACGAACACGAACTATTCATGAGACAAGGCATACACCACACGTAAGGCAAGCTCGACTTCATAATACAGCCTTGGTCAATAAGAGCCTATGAAAAGTAAAACAGAAGTTTGGGAGGAATCCAACCCTACACCATGAACCTGTGAGATCAAGTGTACATTTGCATAAAGAAAACTCTTTTGATTTTATCAAAGAATCTTAATTTTAAGTGTACTATTTGAATTGTTTGGATAGAGAGGTATATTTTAAAAACGGTCAACCGTTGCACGTTTGTTTACAAAGAAAGACATCAAAGACACAACCAACCACTCAAATAGATCAACACATATATTAAAATGTCTGTAAACATTTTAAACAGCCGTGCGGATAGCCTACAGGCTATAGCGGCTCTTGCGACCAACATACACGCCGCCAAGAGCTTGTTCGATATACTTAAAACAAATTTAGGACCCAAAGGCACCTGCAAAATGTTGGTAAATGGTGCAGGTAATATAAAAATTACAAAGGACGGTAGCGTCCTATTGAGTGAAATGATGATACAACATCCTACAGCAATGGTATTGTGTAGAGCTGCCGCTGCCATGGACGAAGTTACAGGCGATGGAACCACTTCCAATGTGTTATTTTCCACAAGTTTGATGAAAAACAGTGAAGAATATATTCTGTATCAGAATGTCCACCCAAAGTTTATCTGTGACGGCTTTGATTTGGCCCTAAAGAAGGTGTTAGATTCGATTCCTGAGATGGCCATACCAGTAACTTTGGATGACTCAGGCAAAGAACTTGATTGGGAAATCCTTGGTAGTGTTGCAAAAACCTCTGTTTGTACTAAACTTCCCGGAAACTTAGCTCTTTCAATTGCAAAAGAAGTTGTAGATGCAGTAAAACTAATTTATAGACCAGATCAAGCCCTTGACTTGTTCATGGTTGAAATATTGCATATGAAACATAGATTTGCATCCGAAACACGGTTGGTGCGTGGTATGGTTTTTGATCACGGATCCAGACATCCAGATATGCCCAAGAAGCTTAAGAACTCGTATATATTGACGCTCAACTGCTCACTTGAATATGAAAAGAGTGAAGTTCATGCTGGATTCTTTTATTCTAGTGCTGAGCAGAGGCAAAAATTGGTGAACTCAGAGCGTAATTTCACAGATGAAAAAGTTAGGAAAATCATTGAACTCAAACACAAAGTATGTACACCAGAAAATGGCTATACATTCTCAGTTTTCAATCAAAAAGGTATAGATCCTCCAGCTCTAGATATGCTTGCCAAGGAAGGAATTATTGCTCTTAGAAGAGTTAAAAGGAGAAATATGGAACGTATTACTCTATGTTGCGGTGGAACACCGTGTAACAGTGTAGAAGATCTATCCATAGACGACTTGGGTTTTGCGGAAGAAGTCTATGAACAAATTTTGGGTGAGGAAAAATTCACATTCATAGAGGGAGTAAAGAATCCTACGAGTTGTACAATACTAATTAAAGGATCTAGTGATTATTCTATAAACCAGATCAAAGATGCTATCAGAGATTGTTTGAGAGCCGTGAAAAATGGAATCGACGATAAAAAGGTACTTCCTGGAGCTGGATCAACAGAAATCGCACTCTACAACATTCTCATGGTTAGTATTTTATACACATATATATCACTTTACAGAAATATTCAAATGAAGTCAAAGGCAAAGCAAAGTATGGAGTTTCTGTCTTTGCTGAAAGCTTGCTGATGATCCCTAAAACTTTGACGGATAATGCCGGTTTGGATGGTAAAGAGGTCATTTTAGAGCTTTTGGACTTGCAAAATGAAAGTCAGAGACAGATTGGTGTAGATTTGGAGACCGGAAAGTATCTCATTCCTGCAGCTGAAGGAATTTGGGATAACTATAGTGTTAAATTGCAAACGATTACAATTGCAACTACTGTAGCGCAGCAGATGTTACTCGTAGACGAAGTTATAAAGGCTGGAAGATCGATGCATAAGAGCTAACGCTCTTCACACAACAAAGAGTTGATGCACATACAGCATATGTACGCATATTTTGCGTATAATTTCTCATAAATCATAGCTCAACACTATGTCACCTTAGACACCACATATTTGGCGTGTATAAAGGCCTATGTGTCAATCAGGCTGCCACCCATTGACTAGGCTCTGATATAGTGTAACTTCACAATAGCTTATACTCTCTGAAACAGAGGTTTACTTTGTTGTTTTTATATTTTGAATCTTATTTTGTATGATGTGCGTACTTGTGATGATAGACTTATGATATCTCAATTGTAAGATTACACTCAGTGCTTTAATATACTATCGCTATAGTTTTAAGTGTAAATCCACTTATAGTAATGTAAAATAGGTTTTAAAATAGACTTTTTAAGTCACCCAGTTTGAAATGATGATATTTTGTTCAAACATCCTTTACTCGATAAATGTGTAAAGTTACTACAGATTTTCTGATATATAATGTGCTTATAAATCAGGAATTTGAAATATAGTGGAAATGTCCTGGATTTGGAAAGACCAAAGTTTTATGGAACAATGTTGTAATGATTTCTTTTCGTTCAACTTGGGTTCCATAATTCCAGTATCCCTTTTGTCTCCCTCAAGCAATTTAAACAATGCAGCTAATTTTATTATCCGTATCTTAAATAAGACTCTGGAAAAAAGTGGTTCTTTGATCTCACCGGATGCTTACAAAAGTCTGTTGAAGGCTAAAGAGGTTATTAGTACTACAGATTCGATTCTTTGGCAACACCTACAAGATGCGTTGTCTTCTGCTGCCAGCGGGAACTATTCTCTGATATATGGCTTCATATTTAGCATGATAAATCGCATAAGAGATCTACAAGATGATGAATGGATATTCATTCCAGGCGGAGTAATATTAAGCGAGGACACACCTATAGAGTGGCTTTCCTATGCTATATACAAGTCTCCAGCATCCTCCAATTATTCCTTTGCGGTAATAAACACTGGAGGATTAGGTCTCAAATATCATAGCTTCAGAATGGATAAATACGTAAAATTAGGAACTTTACAGAGGGATGCCACTCTAGTTCTAAAAGGTGTTAAATCGGAACGTTTGTTGCACAGTTCATTTTGGTTCATCTTATATCGCTTAATGTATGCTCCAAGCATCCATAATTATGAAATTCTGTATTCTGTTCTTCTTCCCTTTCTCAACTCAAAGTCTGTATTACTAAATTGGCATATAGATGTCGAACAACCTACTAAATCTACCCAACCCATAATGGAAACTGATGATTCTACTAAAAAGTTATTGATTGAAGCGTTCACTCAGCTTCATGAAACTCACGAGTCTAAACAAGTGAGGCCAGATAGTACTAGGACGCTAGCAATAGAGCTAAGTAACAACCTAGGTGGAATATGGATGGATTCCCCACTAAATGTCTATAAGCCTGGAACAATCCTGCAAGCTCTCTTGGTTTTTATCGAACTAATTATGAGGCAAGATGGCAACTCAGAATCGGACGTGCGCACTGTTTCTATCATTTTTCAACTGAGTTTATGTCTTCTTATTGGACAACAACTCGATGGGTTATCTCCTAAAGATGGAATGGTGCATATCAATCACAGAAGTGCTTCTCTATTCATAGAACTTGCTTGCAAGAGGTTAAGTATAATGGCTGCAGAGGAATTGCTACAAGAAACCCAAAAGGAAACTTTGATAGATTTTGATACTGAAGATTCGCTCTCTATCACTGCAGCCTCTGAAATGTCACAAATTGTAGGTTCAATAAATAGTGCATTTCCAAGTGTTGCAAAAGTTGCTGGATCTCTAGGTCAGGAACGAGATCGTCTAACATATGATCCAAGTGCTCCATTACAACGCCGTGCAGATCTTTACAACCTGGTTTCTCTTGTTGTTGGAAAAATTTATTGCAAATTACAAGGTGTAATGCCTCCACATTCCTTGGGAATGGGAAAAGGGTCGTGTACAATGGATAAGAGATTGTGTTCTCCGGATGTACCATATAAGCTAAATTTGGAATTTGACAACTTTGGAAAGTTCAGATTAGACGGTCCAAATGTAAATGAGCTTGCAAAAGGATCCGTAAAATCACAGCTGTTGCTGCCAGTTGAACTTACTAGCATTGATATTCCGATAACATCATTTAGTGATGTGTGTAAGGTTCTAAGAAAATGTGTTGAAGTATGCGCCGTGCTATCTAACCAGAGGGATGCAATGTTATATACATATGCTTGGCGTTTTCAGTTGATTAAACATGTGCTTCTAGAACTTATACCATTACCACTTCCCATTCCGAAGGAAATTGTTCCAGATGAAACCGTCATGCCTGTTGATTCTGTAGATGATGGTGCTCAAGAACCTGCTCAGGATGCTAGTGAAATACCTTGCACTCATCCAGAACCTATGGTATGCTTCTGGGCGAATGGAGAAATTGAAAGAGAAACGCAGATTGATCTACTGAGATTGCTGCAAATGCTAGCAAAAAATGTAGCTGCAATTTCATGTTCCTTGTTAAGAACTAGAGGTTTGGAGGGTGAAAAGGCAGTTATGCTTGCTGTAATTGCGGCCATCACTGATGCAGTGTTGAGAAAGATAGCAGTGGACACACCTAGCCCAGTATCTATGCTATATTCTGGTAAGGCAGAAGGTCCTGTTACTGCATTTGGATTTAGCTTGGGTAACTTTTCAACTGAAAGCTCGTATTACAGTTTGACGAATCCTTTGGCTGTTATCGCTAGGAATCAAGTTTTAGATTATTTCAAGTCGATACAAAACATAGTAGATGCAAATCATACGGTATTTTCCTGGGAACATGGGATGGAAATCGGTCCCGGTGATGAACTTCTGGTTCACCTTATATCTCTGCAGCTTGGATTTAATAGGAATATTGAGGACATTAGAAAATATTACGTCGGAGAAAATTCTGAATTTTGCGCAATATTTCCAGAGTTTGGCTATATAAGAGATGTGGTATTGATTGCCAAAGCTATTGGGTGGTCTGGCTCTATAGGATCTCCTTCCAGGTATTCACTAGAGGATGCTACTCTCAAGTGGTCTCTATCTTCTATAACTGGTTACAAGCATTCAGTCTCTGTTAAAGCCTTTGGAAAACAACTTAAGGTTGCCGGGATTGGGAAAGTTAAGAACTTTGATGATACTAATGTTACATATTACAAAAGAATGTTTAGATGGTTTGGAGGATCACAGCCGAAATCTCCAAACAGCGCTGCAGATCCTCACAATCTGGCTGCTGATTGTGAGATTGAGAATGAAACGGATGTACTTCATCTATCTCAGTTTCCTGATTATGGTGGGAAAATTGGCAGAAGAGACTCTGAGCTTCTCTTGCAATATCTCACTGCTTCCTATGTCAGAATTCCTCTTGTGACACAATTCTTTTCAGACGAAGCTAATTTGCACGCGGTTTCTTCTCCAGAATTACAAAAGGTGATTATAGCATCGATTTTTGAACCTGGGACTTGGCAGAGTGCAACTTTGGGAGGAATAAAACCTCAAACAGCCCCTGTTCAGTCTCGTGAGTGTCTCTCAACTCCCCTTGGACTCTTGTTCAATGAAATTTACCACTCTGGAAGTTGTGTATTATCATCTATAGAACAGATGCTTGACTTGGCTCTAGAACGTGATCATAACATTTATACTGGGGATTCCTCGAAGGTATTATTATTCTCTGTCCGCCTTGCTGTTCATGTTTGCGATTACGTACTCCAAGCTATTAAACATTACCGATATGTACATTCTGAGCATATTTTTGAGCCAATAGAAGATCCTATATGCAAGAAATGTCAATCTACCATAGCAATAGATGGGAAAAGGGTTTCAAAAACAGGATGGAAAAGTGCAGTTAATGGATTGTTGTTGCAAAGTGAAGAAATGTGTAAGGATCTGGAAGGGTTTGAACGCAAGATGCGTGTTTTGCTTCTAGAAGCTGCAAAGTTGTTGAGCAAACGTGCTATAAAGGCTGAAAAGGACAATGAACATAATGCAGCTGCCACATCCATGGCACATGTAGCACTCGTTTACAGATATATTATGGATTCAGTTAAGGATGATAATTCACAGGAATATTCCAAAACCTGCTTGTACCTAGCATCTGCTATATTCTTTGTCTTTGTACACCACCAATTTTCTGTGGAACAACCACTCGAAGTTGCCAGTGCCGATGGTCAGCTAGAGGACGAATTAGATATGGATGAACCATTGTGCATGCCAGAGATGGAGCTCTTTGGTATAATGCAGAGTGTTAGATCGAACTTGTTGAAGCATTTTAGATTGCAAGGAAGAAAGGAGTGTAGTGGTATGCTTGAAATACTGGTTAAACGAGTTAGCCAGTTGGCGAATGCAGACAAGTTAGATACCATTGAGGATGATGTAAACGATTTCTGGGAGGAGTTGCAAACACCTATAGCCTCGGGAAGATTTACTAGGAGTTCAATGGCTCAGAGGCAATTGATGGCAAATCCAGTAATGCAACAGCAGGTTGATGAGTCCGATCTAGAGGATGTTCTCTTGGAAAGTTTCTATGTTGATGATGAACTAGAGGGTCAAGAACAGGCTAATTGGGGATTTGATGCCCAAGTAAACACAGGAATAGCACCGGGATCTGATGATGAGGCTAAACCTCAGTCTAAGGCAGAACACAAGGGATTGATTAAGCAGACTAAGAGTATGGTTGTGGGACAAACCAAAAAGACATTTGATAAATCTAAAGCCCTGGGTAAAAGGGTATACAGAAAAATGAAGAGGAAGAAGCAAGCAGAACATGGAGTATCACCTATTGAAGCTTATGAAGGGTGGTTAAAACTCAAGGTGATGCAACACTGCGATATTGAAATCAACTTTCAGACAGCAGAATTTTCACTAAAAAAGAATAGGTTACAACTCCTTGGGCATTGGGTCAACCAATTCCCTCATTTTGTCGATATTATGGGTAAAATTACAAACAAGGCAACAATACAAAGTGCGACCGTACAGCTACATAAAAATAGGCATTGGCTGCGCTTGACTGGGCGTAATTATGATTTAGTTCGCTGGGAGAAGGATGACAGAGAATACATGTTACCGCAAAAATCCACATATAGAAATGGAGATGCACCAAAGGGTCTGGAGTGGCTTGCCACAGTTTTGGATCCGTGGGTATCGCAGTACATGCCAAAATGGACTTTATATCTCTATAAGGACAAACTTCAGGATCTTGAGGTTACACGGACAAATGATCCATTTGAAAACGTAGAAAATGAGGTCCATATTCCCTATGCACGTCTATTTGCACAGTGTCAACAGTCTTCTTGTGGCGTATCTGTGGATGTACCAGTAGCCAATTTTGATGCTTGTGAGCATTCCAGTATGCAAGACTTCACAAATACGTATGTTCCACATGAACAAGATGGATTGGTGAAATTTGCAAAGAATGCTACGGAAACTATATCCAATATACACAATGTAATAACTGACGCTGCTGCAACGATATCAAAAATTAGTTCCAAAAGTAAAAGTGCGGTAAAGAGCACGCTTGAAGCTGCAAATATAACTGATAAGTCGAGTGAAACTCCGGGATCCAAAAGGATAATTACAAAGGAGATTTTTGTTACAAAGAATCCACCCTGTATTTATGTATTTGATGTTATAGAAATAGGCCGTACGTGGCATAGGTCACTTTGTTATTGTTCTGACGTAAGCTTGAGTTTTTCAAATTCCCTTTCCAGACATGTCACAATGCAGAGTATACAAGACAAGAAACCCTCACTCGTGGCTGGTACGCCAATTCAGCCAACAGCACCGCACCAAACTACATTGTTAATTATAAGATCCATAAAATCGCAACAATATGGATCAGATGGTAACATTCAAAAGGAACAATTTGTGCAACCTGAATGTCTTCGTGGTTTAATTCCAGAGGTATTGTTAGAGGAGTACAGCTTCTGGCAGAATATAAAGACATCTGATATTGTGGGTTATCCGAAAACTGGAACATCAGAAAAGTATGCAAAAACCCATTTGTGGATCGAGCTTCTACCACAAGGTCCGCCTGATAATACACTATTCCAACATTCTGAAGCGAAAGCTAGTATTAGGAGAGTTCACCAAGAAGATGACAAGATCCAACAGCTTGTAAACCTTCAGGATCCTAAGGATGAACTTCTTAAATCTTTTACAGAAACACTTTTGCGTCTTGATGATCTCTCACATATTCTTCCATGGTCACTTGAGAGCAAAGAAAACATAGATTTGATTGAATTTGCAAAGCTTGGTCTTACATTTAAATCTAGTTATACATCAAGCAATGCACTAAGATACATGTGTGAGGAGCACAATGGGCTTTATCTTAACTATGGCAATATTTGGCATAGTCCTCTCACAGCAGCATTAATCAGAGGTTTGGAAAATAGTTTGTTGTTGACAGATGATGATGGTGAACTATACATTCTTGTTTCTACCGTAAGGAAGCCGATGTGTGTATTTCCAAAAGCGCCAAGTTCTTGTGTAGTGACACAAAACATCCTGAATATGTTGCAAGGTGTTGCATGGCCGGAGTTGTTGTATGATGGAAGCAACAGTGAATGGTTACAGGCAATAGATAGTGGAAGCAGACATTATCTCTACAAAGTTCATTCATCTCGTAGTTTCTTATTCGTACCTACATCTGCTGCAGGCCTATTCCTGCTGCTGAATCGGTTCTTGGATAGACAGTACGAACAGGTCTGTAAACTAAGTAAAGGTGCTTTGTTTGATGATGATAATCTTGGTACTGAAGAAAAGGTCTTCTGGGATATCCTTGCTAAAATAGACTCTACCAGAGACAGACATCCAGATGCGTATGCATGCAGACTCCACCTACTATTAGCTGCAAATAGGCAAGGACTTCACGTTGCAGATGGTATAAAGATTAAACATAGTAGGTTGGCGAAGATACAAAAGAATCTTAGCAATTTCAAATCCATGTTAAGCAGGGCCAAGACAGTTAGTACGGAAAAAACGTCATTTATTAACTGGATATTGCATCAGGAGCTGCTGGCCTATATAACAAACATTAGATATGTATCTGCTGGTTGTAAGCTGTCAGTAGAAGATGAAAGAGAACTTTTGCAACTCTGTCAACCACGTTTCTCTAGTTTCCCTATACTTCAAAATAGGTTTGCAATATTGTGTGCGGTGAAGTTTGGTGAAAATACAAGGACGTGTACAATGGGTAGCAAGATTGAATTCTCGATTCCGTTAAAACCTTCAGTTAGCAATTACGATGAAGTTATAGATAAAAGTGTTGTAGAAAAGAACTTAATTCTTGATGCTGCTACTAACTTTACTTCCCTTAAATTCAAGAGACCAGAAGAACAGCTAACAGGTGCCAATGCCCTGCAATATATTGATAAGCTCTTGCAGCGTGGAGTTACTCAGGGTGATTTTATCTTGGTTTACGAGCTTCTTACAGGTGTATTCCCAATTGCTACTTTTCCAAACGAGAATTCCCATGGTTGGGGTGCCCTGCTAACCAGGTTTATTTGCAGTAGAGACCCAAATACCAAGAATGTCATGCTTTCTACAATGAAACTGTTAAGTGCAGAACCAAAGTTGGGATCATCTATGCCAAGATGTCCAGATGATGTAATGAAGAAGAAACAGTTCGCTGCCATGTTTTCGCGAGTGCAGCAACCAATACACAAGTTTTTATCTGAAATACAAAAAACTGTAACAAGTCTGCAGGACAGGAAGCGTTTTGAATGGAACGCTTCTGGAAAGTCATCGCAAAGACTGGACTATGCACTTCGCGTTGATCCTTCCATCCAAGTTGGTAAATCGGTTGTTCCTTGGTTATTCCCTAGGTATCAGGTAAATTGTGGAAGGGGATCATGGGAAATTGGACCGTGTAAAGTAGGTGACGTTGAGATTTCTAGGGAATTCATAGAAGAAATGGGTAGTCAGCTATGCAAAAGTGTACATCCTACGGAGAAGATGGAACCAGTCGTTCCTATTTCAACAACCCGCGCATTTCCAATTGACCTAAAGGGTCACTGGATAATGAAATATGACTCAGCTAAAAGATTTATGAATAGATTAGAAACGGAATTTGATCATTACTTGAAAGAAGAAGCACAAAGATCTACAAGTTCTCTTGGTTTCACAGAACAAGAAATTGATTCATTTGTAAATAACGGTGACACGGAAATCCTAGCTGAAGGCTTCAGGAGACTTCAAAGCCTAAGAGAGCGTCTGATGGACCTCTTCAGATCCGACGGTCAATTTGTAGAATCTGGTATACGATCAGCACTTCAGGAGGCAAATTCTATATCTGCAACGGGAAGAAATACTACAAATGATGGATTTGCAGCCTGGGGATTCATATTTGGAAAACTTGGGGGACTTGAATTTCTAATCGGTTTGGACCGCTTGGTTGACTGTCTTGTATCTACAGAAGGAGAAAAAAGCTTGCAACTTCTAAATCCATTCGTGGATAGACCACATGAAATATTGAGTCTGGTGGCAGCTGTAATGCTGGCAGTTAATAGACGTATTATGGTCGCTCGTTGTATATCGCAATTGTTGATTGTTTTACAAGCATTGAAGAGACTATCTAAGGGTACCCTGGATCAAGAATCCCTAGTAGCAATAAAGGCAGAAATCGCAACATCTA
The DNA here is from genome assembly GCF_000342415.1 of Theileria equi strain WA. NCBI lineage: Eukaryota > Apicomplexa > Aconoidasida > Piroplasmida > Theileriidae > Theileria > Theileria equi. The sequence continues at coordinate 40,174 of NW_004668229.1, read as the reverse complement.
CAAGGAGTTTGTCAGAAAAACTCTATGTTGCTAGACACTATATGAAATTAAATGGCTCTACGGCTCTATTTGATCCAAGGCTACTTTTGTTTGAATTTTCAAGCAACATTATATTGTACAAGAGACAGGTTGAACTTGTTGAAAATTTTGTGGATTCAGCCAATAGTGGGACAAGTCGTTGTCATCAAATGATTATGGGAGAAGGTAAAACAACGGTAGTTGGTCCACTTTTATCTCTTTTGCTGGCAGATGGAAATCGTCTGTTTGTACAAGTATGTCCTTATTCACTTTTGGAGTTTACCAGGGCCACCCTTCGTGAAACATTTTCTGCAGTAATACACAAGAGCGTTTATACCTTTAAATTTAGTAGATTTGATAAGGCCACACCTGAACTGTATTTGAAACTTCTACAAGCAAAGCAAATGGGTTCGATTGTAATTGCAACTCCCACGAGCATAAAATCTCTATTCCTCAAGGTTATTTGTTCATTCCATAAATTAGAATCTGGGGAACTTAAAAACGACGCTTTGTCCCGTGTCAATCAATTGCAACAAAAATTGGTAAAGGTTTGGAATATGACTGCATCTGGAGCTACTAAATTGATCAAACAAGGTACTAGCAAGCAGCCTGAAACTGCTTCTAAAGAAACAGTTCACAGCACAGATACAGATCAGAGGAATATTCAATTAGAATTAGATATTTGCCTGAGAATTCTAGAACTATTCTCCAATGCTATACTACTCATGGACGAAATTGATCTGTTGTTACATCCTCTAAAGAGTGAACTTCATTGGCCTATAGGTGAAAAGAAGCCTTTGACGCACCTTCCTGGTACAGAATTTAACATTCGTTGGTTGTTACCATGGCATATATTACGCGTTATGCTATCCAACACCAGTGAGCAGATAGATAAAGGAGAAGAAACTCTCTTGGAGAAAATTAGAAAGTGTATTGATGATGGTGTAAAGAGTTGCTATATGTCAGATTTCCCTCATCTTGTACTATTGAGTATTCCATGGTATGAAGGGGAACTCAAGCCTCTGTTAGCAGAATGGATATATCTTTTCCTTCGCAAGAATAACTTAATCACTGAAACATTCCAACAATGTATGGACTTTTTCCTTGATGGCAAATCTAGCCCGGTATTGCAAAATGTGCGGGTACTTAACTTCGCAAGAGATTGGTTGTCATCCATATTTCCGCATTGTACATCTCGTGTGAATCAGGTGAATTATGGTGTTTTGAGTCTAAAACAAATTGAAGAATCCATGGCTACTAATCCAAATGCTCCTCAAACTCGCAAAATGCTGGCAGTTCCTTTCATTGGTAAAGGTGCTCCAGTTAGAGATTCTGAATTTTCTCATCCAGATGTTCTCATTGGATTTACAATACTTGCGTATAAATACCAAGGGCTTAGGGTATCTGATTTCGTCCTGGCAATGCGTCATCTAGCCCAGAGGTTCTATGAAGAACCTGGACGCGCTGAAGATAGACAGAGCTACAAGTTATTCAACCGCTGGGTACTTTCAGCAGGTGCCAAACTAAGAGTTTCCAAAAGGACGACAAGACACTATCATTATTTGTACGATCCAAATGATTCTGTTCGTACACACACAGAAAATGTTGATAGGGAATCAGATGTTTGGACTCTGGATGCTATAAATGTTTATGATGACGACCAGATGGCAATTTTGTATGACATTCTTAAGAATGAAGGTCTCGCAATAGAATATTACCTGTGCAATGTACTCTTCCCTGCAGCTATGGAACATACAGAAATGCAACTTACAGCCACTGCCCAGGAACTTGGAAGTTCCATTCTCTTCCCAATAAGACTTGGGTTCTCGGGTACACCATCCGACTTGCTTCCGGTTGAAATGGGTGGGTGTCATTATTCACCCGGAACTGACGGTAAAATTTTGACAATACTTACGGATGATAGAATCATGAAGGGACCAATGATACTTCCAAAAGGATGGAATAGCGAAACTGTTTTGGACGCGGTTGCAAAGAGTCCACTTAAGCCATTGGCACTCATTGATACGGGAGCATTAATAACTAACTTTAGTAACCTTCAAGTGGCCAAGGAACTGCTTTCTAGAGGGTTGGAACATGTTGATGGTGTCGTATATCTAGATGATCAAGACAGACAAATGATTCTACTTAGGGATCGTTGGAGAAGTACATTGTTGACACACTGTGGTTTGCCTCCAGAACGTAGATTTTCCTTCTACGATCAAATTCACTCTACTGGTCAAGATATAAAGCAAGCGGCACATGCTATGGCATTTATAACCATTGGTATTGATATGACATTCAGAGATTATTCTCAGGGAGCATGGCGTATGAGAGGAATAGGAAAGGGTCAGACACTTCACATGATTGTTCCTAGAGAAGTTATGGCATTAGTATCAGCGGATGTACCAGAAGGTCTTGATGAACATGATGCGCAATTTGGGCTATCTTCAAGTGTAGCGTGCAAATTGTGTGCTAGATGGCTTATAGCACGTGGTATACAAAGTGAAATCAAATTGTCCAGAATTTTACTTGAGCAGTGTCTGCAAAATGTCGTTAGAAAGGAAGGATTCCAAACTTTGATTGAAGAGCATTTGAATATTTCAGGTGGGAGTGTGCAACTTAGACGTTATGTTCAGTTGTTTAGGGAGTATAAGGATTTCTCTATACCTAATACTTTTGCTCCTAAACCAACAGTTACTGACCGCATACGTACATTTGTAAAGGCTTTCAATATAACAGATGATAAGTTGAGCGTGCTCCTTGAGGCATCTCATGCATCAATATCTCTTAAAGATATCCACGGGAATGAGCCTAGAGTCATGCGACAAAAGGCTATGCCAGCAGTGCAACCTGTACAGGCTGGAGAGTTTGGAATGACACCAGAATTCATGAACTCTCCAGTTTTAGGAGGAAACTCTAAAAAGTATGCGGAACTCATTGATATATTCCAAACCACCGATTCTGATATAGAAAGTGACGATGGTACTACATGTCCAGATGTAAATGGAAATCCAATATCCATGGACTATCTAGAGATGGAAGAAAATTTGGAAGATAATGCCTTCGACTTAGAGGCTGAGCATGAGCAAGAAATTGAAGTTTTGCAAGAGGAGGAAGAAGCTACCCAAATGAGAGAACAAACAAAGGAGGAAGAGCATGCAACAGAGGAAGAGGCTCCAGTACCTCATTCATACAGCAGGAGTGAAGAGGACATTGTTTATTGGAGTTTGAATCAAATGGCAGTTGATCCATCCCAAATTGGCTTCCTACCATGTAAGGACTTTTATCTGTATCGTAAAGATGCCACAAAAACGATGATGCCATTTCCCGAATATATACTTATCAGTCCCAACTTTTATAAGATTAAGTGGTCCACTCATTCTTATCGTAGGCTGAAAAATGTCATTGTTGTTTTGGATATTTTGCCTTCACAAGATACATCTCCCTCTACTCCACCCAATGAACAAGTACAGAGGAATACTTGTGAAATTCCATACAATATTGTGCAACAAGTTGGTTTAGGATTCGAGGTATTAGACAATAGACCTGGTCTGGAAGCTACAAAGGGTGGTTCGCAGGTCTCATTAGATACTGCGTTGAGAATAGTCAAGGCAATTGATCCAGAAATGTCTGATGATGGTAACCTCATATCCAAATGCATTGCTTCTAAACTTGCTGAGTATAAGGAAGTGAAAAGGAGCAGTTTAATTGGACACTCTGATCTCATTTCGTGTATGATGAACCTTTACAGTGTAAATAATGCAAGGAAGTTTATCATTCTAACCCTTGCTGAAGCTGAAGCTGTAAGAGCATGGCTACACAAACATGATAATATTCATGCAAGAATAAGTTTAAGGCATCTCGCTGCAAGATTCCAGCCATTTGATTACTCTGCCGATTTTGCTCCAACCAAGGAAATGAAGATGACCGCACTTGTTGGCTTGCAGCCAAGAGTTGTAAACGCCTGCTTGAAGTTCTTTAATTCTGAGGTGCAATTTACACGTGGCCAGATAAGTCTGCTGGAGAGATGCTTTAAGCATGTTAGTGGTGCTGATCGTCTTACCTATTTCCAACAGCTTCGTGAAATGAGACTGGTTATCCAAAATATAAAGGTTGCTCTTGCATCTGCTCCTAACATTTCTAGGATATTTAGAAGCCAGCTTGTTGATGATCTCACAATCAGACTCTTAAATCTAAAACTTCAGTGTATTATTGCTGAAAAGGGTGGACCGCATGGATTGCTTGCTGCACTAAAAAGTGATAAACTGACCGGGGTACAACTTAATGCCATTATAAATTCCAATATACACAAACCAGTTGCAAAACCAAATGATATCAAAGCTCTATTCCAGAACCTGGACGTTGACTGTGATGGTATGATATCTCTGCAAGATCTCGAATACTCTTTTGATGAAATTGACGATTTAACAATACAGTCATGCATTCAGTGGATACAAATATCACTCATTGAACACAATGATGTAAAACCTGTTGCAAAATGTCCTCAGTTCTCTGTATGGACACCAAAGAAATTAACTCATTACCTAGGAGTACATGTTGCAATTTTGGCTCATCACTTTACTGAAAAGAAAACAAATAAAGGCGGTGTTGCCACAACTATTCTCAAGATTGCTGAAAGGAACAAATCATCCGTTTCCTCAAAGACTCTTGCTATTTTGTTAAAGTCCCCTGTATCCTTTACAAAGATTTGGCAAAATGGCAAGGTTCCAGATTTGGTAATTTGGAAGGTCAACGCACCAGAAGGATATACTGCACTTGGACTTGTAGCATCCAAGGGTGAAGAGCCATCCATTGAATCAATATCTTGTGTACCAATAAAGTGGGTCGACCACATACAACCCCAAGATAACGCAGATGTACAGTATGAACATATCACCGTTAAGGGATTCTCTCCTGAACTGGAAGAAATGGAACTTAACCTCACCATATATAATGGATTCGCATTTATCGATGAACCAATCAAGCTGATGTATCAAAAATTCGCGCTTCAAGCCGACATGCTTGACCCGAACAACATACCAGCACCACTATCTATCTAAAATATTAGTTATCAGTACGTGATTAAAATTTTCATAAAATGTTGAGGTTGAATAAGAGTACATTTGCATGGCTATTGCCATAACAAGTTAAAACAACAAACCATATCAACAGGAGGCAGCATATTTCCAAAGTTATACACGACCAAAATATATCCAAAATACATGGTAACCTGGCTTTAATGTTTGTACGCAGTGGAAATACCAGACACTTCTGTAACAGAGGCGATACAGTGACCCCTGTTATCTGCATCCAAAATTTTGGTTATAGAATAGATAAAGTGGCTCACTAGAAGACTTATGAATCAGTAGTGTACATAGGAACAAGAACAAGCAAGTGATGGAAGTACTCTCAAAACATGTACCTTTATAAGAAAACGAGGAACGTTGTAAACCAAGAGTTAATGTTGAAGACTCCCTAGTCCTGTCTACTGAGAAGAGAGTAGTCTAGAGGGGAGAGTCTCTACCACCTACCAAGGGTAGGGAGAACATACTGCATTATATCCATGGGGAGGGTATCCATTAGTCATTATTGAGAAGCTATTAAGATGAAGTAGAAGGATCATGACGATTCAACAAGGGCCATAACACGGCAAGGATCTTGTGGCCCCCAAAACCGAGAGTCCCTGTTACTACAGTACCTCCAAGTGTTTGTCCAAGGTAACTCAACAAAGAACCTCCAGATCCTCCATAGGCTTCCTCGAGCAGTTCCTTGATCTTATTAGAACTTGAACTACCATCTCCAGGTTTATCACTTGCAGGCACTCCTCCCTTCTTAATTTCTTTAACGCCACATCCGCCTTTTGGAGTATGAGTAAACTTCCTGTAAGTTCCCTCTGGGTCAGGATACCAATCATCCGTTAGAAGAACTCTTCCATCATCACTATTGTAGAAGTACCCATTCTCATCTTGTTTGACTTGACCTCCAGCACTTCCAGGATAATAACTAATGTCTATAGTGACACCCTCATTAGTCATCCTCCATTTGCACTCAGTATACTACACTAGTTTCCCTAGTCTCCTTTATACTATCTTCCAATTATCCATAGCCTCATTCATAGTAGTAACCCGTTAATGTCTCAACTGATGTGAGCAGAATGGTCAGTATGGATGAATGATGATAACTATGCAAATAAACAGTACACAATAGGCGTGACAAAAGACTATAGGTCTAAACAAACAGAGGGCACAGATACAAATTTGTATTGACCCAAAAGACAGTAAACTAAAGAATAAATAAGCAGTTAAAAACTTTATGCGCGCTTCTTCTTATCCATACGTCTACGATAGAAAGCCAACTCTTCTCCCTCAAGAATATAACCGTCGCAACGGCCAGATTGACCGGGCCTGGAGCTAACGCAAGCTAGGAGACGACCGGAAGAGAATTGTTCCAATAGAGACCTGTGAACAGGTCCAGCAGACTTCTTTCCCGATTCCTCTGGAGTTTCATCAGATGGCTTGGCTGTAAAGGTCATGAAACGGATAAAGTACAACGTACCCAAGTCGAAGCCATAGTGATTCTTAAACCAAAGCTTGAATGGAGTGGCATCAATGGCAATGATGGCGTTTTTAACAATTGTCTTGGTACGGACAAGTTCGTTGCTGCTGGCATTGTATACAACATCTATAATCCTGGTCTTGCGAGCCACGTCTGTAAAATTTGTTATAAATAAATGTATAAAAATAAGGCGTCAGTCGGTAATTCCAGCTATGAGCATCTACATGTTAAACACGTCAGAATTGAGTTTTGCATCATGCCTATTTTCAAGTAACACTTACTCTGTGTAGCCCATGAAAAGTTTCCAGAATCCAGACGCAGAGCTCTGAATTTTAGGTTTCCGCCTCTGCAGCGCACTTTGCGTACCAAACGAGAGCCTAATTTGGTGTTGGCCGCGGGTCTACCCATCTCATACTTTCTTTTTTTCTTATGAATTGGGAAACGACCACCGGTCTTACGGCGCTTATGACGACTATCACGAGATATACCCATATTGAAGTTTTATTAAAAAATAGACTAGTTAAAAAGGAGCGTTTTTACTGTATTAGTGGACCGATGGATTCATCCACTATAAACCTTGAAATCCCCACTTAAAAAAGAAACTTTGTTACTGTTTGGATTAAAACATCCACACAAATCCTTTTAAACTACAACTCTACGTAAATTATATAGTAGCGGCCCATCGTTGGCCATAATACACCGGCCATCCCCACCTCGGTTCCCCCATCTATAGGAGCCATCGAATACTCGGCTCAGTCTGCACATACGACTGTGCTATGCTCTCTGTTTCTTCTTCGCCCGGTACACACTCGAAAATAGTTGCGTTTTCCCGCGAAATGATCTGTCAACGTCCCTAATCCGTTCGGTCTGTAATTGCCACTTGGCTCACATTTCCAAAGATTCCATCCGGGTTACCATGTACTTTTGCTTTGGATGTGAGTTAACTTGAAAACTCTACAGTTGCAACATTTTTGACCTCCATTTAACATATTGGCCAAAAGAGTTACCAGCACCACCCAGTTGCGTGTCTAGAGCCTATTTTGGCCCCTTACCAACAATTTGCGTACTAGTACTGGAATTTTTAGGTATTGCACGAGTTATAGGATACTTTTGCCCAGTGGAACGCTCTTGTATATATGCCATGGGTTTTGGACTCCATTTTGTGCTAGTATATATTAAATTATAATACATATTGTCTGGGAAAATGATATGGATAACGGCTCTGAAGAGTTGTAGAGACAGTACCGCGTTAGACTTGATATTTTAACATTTCGAGGCGTCGTTGAGTACACTGCCGATACATACTAGAGTTTGCTGGAGTTTTGTTTGGTTCATAGTGAATTCCATCTAGAAAAAGCTCTATTGCATACTTTATCCAAAGTGTGTATGGAATGATGACAATCCCGCCCACTAGTATACCTCCAAGTCAATCTTCCATTTAATGTAGTAGAATACATCTACCTCTATAGAAACAAAGCACTTTCATATTTCAAGAGTTTGACTTTACAGAATGTTGAAGCCCGAAGATGGACCGTCGCAAACTTCAGAGGTTCCGGAAAAGGAGAATACCAAGGAAGATTCCCCTTTAAAAACAGATGAAGAAGCAAAGGATAATCCTTGCCAATCTGAAACAGAGATTGAGTCAGCTAAAGACGGTAATTCCGAAAATGATGATCAAGCCAAGGATGAACAAACGCTAAAACGAAAAAGAGATGACTCAGAAGAGGATGATACAAAGTACTTTATAGTTTAATGTAACAATACTTTATAGGCGCCTAAAACCTGAAGATGTTACCAAAAGTGGAGACAAAGAGGTATTCTTGTTTTTACTATTTCATGCGTTTTTAGGGCAAAGTTGAAAATAGTATTCTGAATTTGTACAGTGACACAAAAGACTTTACATGTCCTATTGCAAAATTGGCACAAATGAATCCTGGTGATGGGTTTTTCAAACCCTCTCAGACATTTGGAAGCAACGCCGTGAACACGCCCTTTTTCACTGGAAATCCTGAGGATGCGGACGCAAACACCAATGAACCTGAAGAAAAGGTTGCGGTAACCCTAGAATGTAGGTCTATTTTTAATTTCACAGTGTGCGTACAGCATCTATATCTGAAGATGAAAAACTCTTGTATGAGGGTAAGGAAGGTGTGAAACTCTCTGTGTTCAAAGATAATGAATGGACAATGGCAACTCCTGTAATAATACAACTTATATCGGATAAGGTATAGTTTACTTGAAGAAAAACAACAGCCTACAGAAGTCGGAAAAGAAGAGAATTGTCTGCTTTCAATGCGGTACAGGGAGGCTCCTCCTGAACACTATTCTGCTTCCGACAATGTCTGTTAGCAAACTTAGGACAAGGGCTATAATTTTCAACGGACAGTCTATATGTAGGTCAAACATACATGTTATAAACAATACTACAGCTGATAATACAAAGTTATTGCCACATCGTATCGTGTTTTTCGATGGTAATATTAGGGACAAGTTTCTCGAAATTTACTCAAAATAAATCGCAAGTGTTATTTCAAGCTGGACTGGAGCATTTTTGTAATGTTCTTGTTAAGATTTGTCTGATATTTTACAAATTCACCCGTAGTGTAAGTTCGGGTCACTCTGTTATTGGATGCATGAGGCACAAGTTTCTCGATATATGCACATTCGATATCCTAAGAATTTTCCTATGGATAAATATAGAGGTTACCTTTGCTATTCCGAAGAACTGTTCAAACGTAATGTACGGAAAAAATAGCGGAGGATCCATGGAACCCCTAGGGTTTCCGCGAATGCATTTTGGACCTCCTACCATTAGGACCTGTGATCTTAAGCCGTGTCTTCTATCAACTCCGCGAGCGTAAAACTCATCCATGAAGTCCTCACTTAACGAACCTGCTAATGTGTGTTGAATGGGCGTATTGGTATACGTACCAGCATCAGATGGTCTAGTCATTGCATTTTTATTGTCAGAAGTATCGTTTTGCGAGGATTTTGCCTTAAAATCATCTATAAGCTTGAGGTGTGGATTTTTAGGGGAATTAAAAAATGTCTTTAGCTCACTAAGTGCCCTCTTCAAGGAAACGCGATTTCTATTTTTAGATATGCGATTAAAAATTTCAAAAAAAACGCCTTCATCGATGCGCTTCAAGGCACCCATCGTACACCCGGCTTGCCTATACAAGACAAAAGGGCATATTCATACTATTATACAAAAATAAAGTATTTTGACAAATTTAATAATATTCACGCTAAAAGGTCTGATGGTACGCTAAACGTCGGGGTCAGAAGAAACATGTTCATTATCATTACAACTTTCATCGATAGTACAGCACTATATATGATTAATGACTATATTGCACGATGTTAACCTCATAAGTGAGAACTTTGTGTTTGAATAACATATTTCTGACAGCATTCAAGTTTATATCATCACCTGTAGCCCATATATTGTTAATCGCTAGTAACATTACCGTTAAACTCTTGGAATCCTATATATACATGAGAAATCTTGCCATCTATCATAGAGACTAGTGTAGGCAGGATTTTTATATGGAGTTTTTCGGTGAAAAATGGAGCCTTTGACGCCAAGATCCTATACATAAAGTTGAGATTACGCAAAATTGAAGGCTTTAAGAACAAAATTGATAAATAATCTTCTTTACATGATAACTGATAACAAACTTTACAAATTTGGTGTCCAGAAACTGTCTAGCAAGGGCTGTCAAAATATTGTCGATTATTTTACAGCGCTGAAATCCCTCCTGATAAAAGTGACAAACCTAAAGTGTGTAAAGTATAAATTTTGAACACGAACCACTCTTGGGTTGGAATTGGCGATATTTATAACGTCCTTCTCATCTGTCAATACCTCTAAGGAACCGTTTCCCTTGTCCATATACTCTCTCCTCTTGTTTAATATATCCTAATAGCAAGATATTATCATGATTTTTGCAAATGTAGCGAAGAATATCCGCAAACTCGTACACACCTTAAGTTTGGCTAATCTCTTTTCCTTCCACTTGGCAATGGCATCGGCCTCATCATTTTCTTCTGAAAAACTTCTAGAATAATTAGAACTTGTAGTCTCTTCTAATCGCTTTCTTCTGGCAACATCCTGTAAGAGAGTCATGTAAGTTTGCGGTCAAGGCTGGAATGGTAGGTGGTAGATACGAATAGTCAAATAAATCCCAGCTAACCATTAAGTACGAAGTATTCGCCTTTGATATTTTGTCCCTTATGTATGTCATTTTCAGTTGCGTATGTAGAAATTACTCACACAAAGTGTGCTCTGTGTGGAAGAAAGTGAGAAAAGGAGCTTCATACATAAAATTTCCAATAAAAGTAATTCATAAAAGCACCATGTGTAAAATAATGAGTAGTAAAACTTTGGAAGAAGGTCGTACAGAGCACCAAATATGCCTGATTGACGCACAGATGTACAAGCAGCAGTATAAACGAGTTTAACTAGATATATATTCAAGGTATACACATCTATGTTTTCCAAACGGAAGGCCGATGATTGCCGACGACAATAGTCGCCACAACATACACTAAAGTCTGAGTCTAGTAATGGAACCACAGGTCTATTTAAATTTTGGAACATAAAAACAAGGGACTGGAGTACAGGTAATTATGAACGAAAAGAGTGGAACGCGGATATATAAGGAACCGGAGATCTATCTGCACATGTCACATTGTACAAACCATCCATAAATGACTCCAGTATATTTCTAAATAAAACATGTATTCTAGAGGTAAATGTGTTGTGGATTTTAGCAGTTCTAACGTCGCGTAGAAACACCACACGATAACGACGTTAATCTATATTAATATGTGATACAGGCACTTATACTGATTTGTTTTCATAGCTCACCCAAAATTATACTATCCTAAATGGTGGAGATCTTTGGTATGGGTAAAAACAACAAAACCCAGGCCCGTGAAAAAGCGGAGGTCAAAAAATTGGAAGGGAATAAGTTGTTCGCCAGCAATAACTTTAAAACCGCAATTGAATGTTACTCTGAATCTATAAGACTTGTCGAAGATGCATATTTAGGCTCTAACTTTGATAAAGGCTCGAATAAAGATTGGATAACACCCGAACTTAGAAACACCAATTTACACCAATATTATTCAAATCGTGCAATCTGTAATATAAAGATTGAGAACTATGGATCTGCAATATCTGATGCCAATATCGCTATAGAACTCCAGCCGGAGTTTTTCAAAGGCTATTATCGCCGTGGATGCGCTTATCTCTGTCTCCTGAAATTTCAGGATGCAGAAACGGATTTTCTCAAGGTCCTTTCTCTTTGTAATGACCCTACAGCACGCTCAAAACTGAAGGAATGCAAGAAAATCCTTCGTGAACACAAGTTCACTGAGGCCATCATGAGAGAAGTCCCTCCTCCTTTGCATGAAACATTAAATGTGGATACAATTACCGTTGACGGAGATTACACTGGGCCCGTTTATCAACCAATCGAAAACTTAGACGCTAATCAAAAAAATCTGTTTTTCTCTCAGGTGATAGAATATATAAAGGTTAGTTTGACCTCTCAAATACACTAATATTTCAGGTACCTGATAACAAAATTCATAAAAAATATCTTTGCATGTTAATCCTCGATCTTATAAAGACCGTGAAAGATTACCCCTCTCTTGTTGATTTGCCAATCTCAGATTCGGAAGAGATTACAATCTGTGGCGATATTCATGGCCAATTTTACGATTTGCTAAATATTTTCAGCATAAATGGCTTTCCTAGTGATTCCAATGGCTATTTGTTTAATGGTGATTTTATAGACAGAGGTTCCTTTTCTCTAGAATGTGTTCTAACGCTATTCCTTGCAAAGGTACTATTCCCCAGCAAGTTTCATATTGTACGTGGAAACCATGAAACTGAAGCACTCAATAAGTGTTATGGCTTTAAGGGCGAAATATTGAGCAAGTATGACCCGAAGATTTATACCTTGTTTTGCGAAAGCTTCAGATACTTACCACTGGGCTATATTTTGAAGAATAAAGTGCTCATAATACACGGTGGACTTTTCGGTACAGAAGACGTAACATTGGATGATTTAAGAAGGATAGACAGATTCAGAGAACCTCCAGACTCTGGACTAATGACTGACATGCTGTGGTCCGACCCTAAGCCTACCAACGGGCTATCCCCATCAAAGAGAGGTGTAGCTTTTGAGTTCGGCCCAGATGTCACACACAAGTTCATAAGGGATAACAGACTCGACTATATCATACGATCCCATGAAGTTAAGCAGGAGGGCTACGAAGTGGAACACGATGGAAAGATTATCACCATTTTTAGCGCTCCAAATTACTGTGACCAGATGGGAAACAAAGGTGCCTTCATCAGGTACGTTGTATATTGTGTGTAGACATGACATACAGGATACGCGGCAACGACATGAAACCAAAGTTCACTCAATTTGAGGCTGTAGAACACCCACCCTTGAAAGCAATGCATTACGCAAATCCTCTATTCAGTGGAATTTACTAAATTGTGCGTATTTACCCGAACTCGTAGTGTTGTAAGGTTCCCGTGGCTCTGGAGTTATTGCCCCCATACTCGGAGGCCCTAGTGGCATAAGTATGCAGTCAGCCACCTTGTTTTTTTTATTTATCACATGTAGTTGCATTGTAAAGGTATTCATATTTTGATTGTATTAATATTATTGGCCAATCGAGCCCTTACCATACATTTTTTTAGAATTCGCATTAGAGATTTAGGCGTAGACTTATATTTTAATACTGTCATTTCTGTACAGTTTGCTACGCTAATTCGCGAGTACCATATATATTTACTGTTAGTATATAGTTATATAACACAACTCTGTCATTAAGCACCTTTCGTCTGCTGTGCTAAAACCCCTGTAAATACTCGGCGAGTTGCTGCTGATTGGAGATAATTCGTTTAGATCCAGTTTATTTCAGGATCAACAGAGTCTACAAGTCATCTGTAAATGTGGGCTTGTAGTACTGCAACACTAGGTCTTGTTATTGGAGCTCAGACCTATTTTTGTGGCTGATATTTGGAATTACGGTATTTGAAAACAAATTACATCGGTAAGGTTTTTTCTACCAACTTTTTGGTTATATTAGACTGTCTTCCGGTGCTTGGGAATTTTAACTGGTCCACATATTTTGACTCAACGCCTAGAATACTTTAAATCCTAGCGTTGTGCTCTTTATATCCATCCCTTGCTATATAAGGGGGATATGTGTGGAGTAGTAATATATTTTCATATTGGACACAGTCCCTGTATGTCTAGAGACTCTGAAGCTATTTGTTTCAGCGCTCTTTCCTGTACTCTCAAGTCTTGAAGTAAGACTTTGTTTACATAAAGCGAATTTCCTCTATAGTCATTTTGATTATAGCTGATTCGAGCTCTATACACTTAGGGAATGCAATGTCTTCCGCCGGGGCATGCTAATACCCTCTGTTATAAATGAGCAAACCTAGACACTCTGGGCCTCCAAGTTCCTCTGGGAAGCCTGGTTCGGTGTCTCCTGGAAAAACAACGACCAAGGACTCCAAATCTAGCCGCCATCATAACAACAAGAACTGGACTCGTCGAACAAAATCGGATAGAGATGGTCCATACGGAGATGCATCTATTGCTAACACCAAGCCAGAATGGCAAGGAACCGGTGGTAAGCCTGATTCTCATGTCCCGAAATCTGCTCCACCACCGATTTCTATGCTGCCCAAAATTCCCCCGTTGATGGGAAAACAACCTATGGGTGTTCCGGGAACGCCAATTATCCCATATTTTCCGATGTTTAATCCCATGATGAATCAAAATTTTATCATGCCTCCAAAAAATGACGAAAACACTGAAGGTAAGAATGACCCCAATGTGGCTAAAAACCCTAAAATGAAGTTTCCTATGGTCAACCCAATGCCTATGCAAGGAGTTCCACCTCCAGGAATGCTGGTAAACCCATTTTTATCGATGCCTATGATGCATCCAAAGGTTGGACCGTTTGTTGGTAATAGGGATTTTGTACCAAAACAACCAAACATGTTTTTGGTAAAAGAAGCTCCGCCTGCAGTCCCTGGTAACGATACTTCAGGTGGAAAGTTTGAAGATGGAGCAAGGAAGGATTCTACGGATCCTAAAGTGTTTGATCCAAGAATGCAAATGGACCCTAGGTTTTTTTCGAATCCTAAGATACCTATGGATCCGGGCAGATTTCCTATGGACCCTAGGTTTTTTTCGAATCCTAAGATACCTATGGATCCGGGCAGATTTCCTATGGACCCAAGATTTTTTGTAAACCCTAAGATGCCCATGGACCCTAGGATGTATATGGATCCGAGATTTTTTATGAACCCCAAAATGCCTATGGATCCAAAGGTTATACCAAAGGCACCAATGATGCCTATGCACAATACAAACGTCTTAAATTTGTCTCAGGTTAATCTACAATCTAGAGATGGTACAGAGAAAAAGAATCTGGAAACAATGAGTGTAATTTCAGACGATTGTACTGATGAGCCACACTCTAAACCTCAAGATGTAAAAATTGGCTATTCTGACCATGTATCTGCAGAACAAGATAGGCTAGATCATTACAAATATCCCGGTGGAAGTATGTATAAGGATAGAGGTAGAGATTTTGATCCCTCAAATGTCATTGATATTAAGTATATGACGTCATTCATGCCAAAACCTCCAGAGAGGTATATGCAGAATCATTCTTTGCACGGGATAAAAATGTTCCTTCCTTTAGGATTGAAGGCATATGCAAGATCCATGGGAATAAATCCTGAAATGTTGTCTGGCTTTGATAATGGCCCTGTTAGAAATGGAAAGTTGGTTTTACTTTTGGATCTAGATAATACATTGCTTCATACGGCATCTCAGTCAAGGCTTGACATGCTAGACATTGACATATCGCATTTTGTGGATGAACTAGGCGATCCTGAACTGTACAAGTTTTCTCTACCGAATTTTCCAAACATAACATACTACATGAAGTTACGACCTTGTATTCGCGAATTCTTACAAGTGCTTTCTCTCTACTATGAGATGTCAATTTACACAAACGCGACAAAGGAATATGCGGATGTTGTGATATCCATCTTGGACCCTGATAGGACCCTTTTTATGGATCGTATTGTTGCAAGGAATAGTGTGGACGAAAAGGATTTGCTTAAAAGTGCAGCTCGTTTATATCCAGATCTTAATAGACGTTTTGTTCTTGCTTTTGATGATAGAAAAGACGTCTGGGCTGATATTCCACATAGACAAGTTGTGAGAGCTGAACACTATGATTTCTTTGAATCTTATTCTATGGAACTTGCCAACAACTATGGTTTTGTTGCTCAGGATGCATTTTCTCCGGATGTACCTGGACCCCAAATGGAAAACACTTCAAAATCTTCTAATAATCTTTACATTTCCCAAAATTTCGATGGGAATGCAGAGAACACGGAGGGAATTACAGACGATAAAGACGTGGTTAGGGATTATGATCGTCACTTGAGGCACATGATAACTCTATTTTTGGAGATACATAAAAGATTTTTTAATGACCCATTCAATGCAAATGTTGGTACAATATTAGAAAATTTACAAAGTGAAACCCTCAAGGATACCAGAGTTCTACTAACTGGGTATAGAAAAAATGCAAAAGGTATCTCAAACGTGCTTCACTCGGATTGTGAACAGAGGCAAAGAGAGGTCGTTTCAGAACTTGGTTCAATTGTCTTGAATAAAATTACGGATCCCGGCCTAACACATATTGTAGCGGGGAAAAATTGCACTGATAATATCGCAAAAAGCAGAAATTCTACATATTCTCACATTCACAAGGTACATACACTGTGGTTGTACGCTTGCAAAGCTACTTTTTCTAGGGTGGACGAAAAAGTATTTGATATGGACAAAATTTGTAATCTCTATAACAACGAGCCACCGTCAACCCCCTCAAAGGATCATTGGAGGCTCTTGTATTTGAGTAAGAATGCAGAAAAAGATGGAACGGATACAGGATACAAATCCGGATACACTCACTCAGCATCTGGAAACTCCGAACCTCCGCTACGTATATTCATGGGAACAGGAGCGTATAGTCATGGAACTGAGGTTCTATCACCCAATGAAAAAATCATCATTAGATGGGATCCAAGCAAGACAAAACTCTTGCAAAATACACTTCAAGAACCAATAACTGGGTCAAAGGTGATAAGCGATGTAATCATAGAAAACGCCCCGTATACCAATAGTTTAAACCCTAACAAGTACACTTACTAGCCGTTTACATATAAATTTTAATAAATATACGTACACTTCCTAATGTTAATGTCTTGTGTTGTATATGCAGAGAGCAGGGTAGCTTGTCTCACAGCTAGTGTGTAAGTTTTGAATCTCAAGAAAAGCGCAACACATCCCGTAAATGAATATAAAACACAAGGTATAAAATGATAAAAAACACCCGCTATATCACAAATGCGGCGAAACTGATGAGAAAACACCGTACAAGTTTGAGTACCGAGGCTGTTGGGTAGTGGATCCGGAAATTCAAACGCTAGGACCAACACATCAGGAGGATTCCTCATTTAGATATACAAAGCATAAGATGTTAGCTTCAGATATAGAACAATGGAACGCTGGCACCATGGAAGACAAAACCAAAGAGGCGCAAAGGATCTGTGATATTGAGAAATCTAACCAGCGCAGCACTGTCTTGACAAAAGCATTGTTTTTCTTAATAGGAGCCTCAGTAACATGTCAAGGATCCGTAGGATGGTTAACTTCCAAGGCATTTGGAACGGAAGTTTTTATCGGTGATTGCTTTGGAATATTTTTTGGGGTAAATTTGGCATCATTTATATTAGTGTTGCTCTTTATTGAGGGAAGCTATAGGAAAGCAGTAATAGGTGGTTGGTTTTGTTTCTTATGCCATGTTACATATGTACTAATCTCCATCTTTGGATACGGGAATTCGGCCAAGTATCTTTATATCGCAGTCTACGGTGTAATCGGAGCCCTGGAAGCCATAATAATACAATCAAGTAAGTTGAAATTGAGCATTAACCGAATTGATAGATTCCCATGTCGTATCAAAGTACTACCAATCATGCATATTTTCTAGCCTTTATGCTGGATATTACGGAGGAATAGCTATGTTTGCACTTATCCAGACAATCCTTCAAAAATTAATTGGAACAGCATCATCAAAAGAGTATAGATTGTGTCTAGCATCAACGCATGGTATATTCGCAATAATAGTTGGAATAGTTGTAGCCATTCAAACTGTGTGTTATCATAAGACTAGAATTTTAACAACATCGATGAGCAGTGATTCTAAAGGATCAGGCTATCGCAAGTTAATAGGGATGTATGGGATTTTTCTTCACCTACCCAAATTCCTACCAAGGTTTATCATATTCAACATGTCGGATCTCTGTAAATGTGCCTTTTATCAAGTTTTTATACCATATAGAATGAACTTTAACGACACACAATTAGCAATCGTCTTTTTCATTGACAATATATTTGACATCATTGGAAGATCAATAGCAAGCGTAGCTGATGAAGAGATTAAAGCCTCCAGCAACGTAAAAACTCACAGATTATTCCTGTTCAAAAGAGATATCATATTATTCATGATACCGGTAATTGCATGGACTTTGTCTTTTCTAGTAATATGGAGCACATGGACATTGAAGATATACCTTTTAACAATGTTTGAACCAATCGCAGTAATCACATTCCTAGTGTCAGTATCAATGGGATATACATCCACAAGAGGATTGAATGGATGCATCCCTATCCTGGAATATTATAGTTTACAGAAGGATGAAAATAACAATGCAATGTTTCCAAATGAACACAAGGAACATTACAACTACATAAATGATTTGAACACTTTATTCATAAAGTTGTTCTGGACTATTCTCTTTGTCTTTGCGGACTACATCTCAAAACTCATGGAAAAACATCAATCTTCCGTGGAATACCTAACAAAGAAGAACATGTAGTTATCACAAGATTTGAAATTATACAATTATTCCAAATATGATTTGTAAACGTCAGTGTGTACAAGATATAAGTGTTAGTGCGTGGGGAATTGTGCTTTTTTACACTATTCACTTCAAAACGTGGTATATGAATACATTCTTGCGATTAATAATAAAAACATCCTCAATTTTCAAGTTCTTCCCCGGATGGAGAGTCATAGAAACCTGGAGATTCTGATTCCGGCTCCAACGGATCTTCTTTGTGATTGTTGCTCCCTTCTAATTCCATATCAGAAAAATAAAGATGCAAACTTTCGGAATCATTTGAATCTTTGTCGCTATAGACACTACTGTCCAACTCTAAGTCACTGTCGGAATCGTAATTTGACAATACGTCCAGGTCTTCTGATATATTCTTAGTTGCATCATAGTTCGTATTAGGTGAGCTTTGGCTAGAATTGATGTTTTCTTCGGACATAATGTTGTCGTTTATCTCATTAATTAAACTATCATCTTCCAAAGCATCACTAGATTCTTCAGTATGTTCAGACCCTATAGGAGCATCATTTAGAGAAACCTGATCCGATACTACAGTTTCCTCCATACAAACACCATCTTCTAAAGGTTCATCTATCTCGTGTTTATCAGAACTAGGTACATCTACCATCTCTTCCATGTGCCCCTCCGTTATTGCCTCATCTTCAGATACGTCTGTGGAACTTTGTACATAAGATTTAGGAGTGCTATGTTTGGAATCGCTGTAAATCGATACATGTTCATAAATATGATCCATTGTTGTCTGTTCAACCTCAAGTTCTGTAATTGGCTCCATAGCTGTGTCATCAAAGTCCTGTTCACTAACACTTTCATCTGAAAGAAAAAGTGGCAAAGACACCTCAAGGGCAGGGGAATTATCGGATGATCTCTCATTTGGCTCACAATCTCTGGATGAAGTCTCATGTGAAATAGGGAAAATATCTGATATAGAACTTTCTGCTTCGTTTTCTGAGTTGACAGGACTAGGTGTATCTTTCAACCCTAATATACATATTTCGTTTTTTTCTTCTTCTGATTCAGATTCTTTTATTTCTTCTTTACATTCAGGAGAATCACTTTCATTTCCGCCTTCAGGGATATTATCGATCTCCGTCCTATCATCTAATTCATACTCAGAACTTGATGTATTCTCTATATTTTTAATCTCAGGGGTATCTTCATTATTGGAACTAAGAGCTTCTTGATCGTCACATTGGATAGTATCAGATATTTCTGGATTATTCTCTAAAATTTCCTGATTTTGTTCCAAGTCTAATCCAACCTCTACAGATTCATCCTCAGCATTAATATCTGATGTAGAATCATCCCTCCCGGGGTCAGAAGCGTCTTCCTTAAAACCTGATTCTTGCACAGTTTCGCAGTCAACTTCAACGTCCAATTTAGAAGTTTCTGCACCTACCTCCAATTCGTTATCCGATGTGGCATCATTTTTAAAGCTAGCTGAATTGGATGTCTCTAGTTCATCGATAATATCATTTACTATAGCATCCAACTCTTCTTTGTTAATACACAAATCAGACTCTACGTCTGAATGTTCTTCAGACAGATTACTATGATGACTTGATTGCGAATCACTGACGCTTTCTTCGTACACCGCATCAACAACGTTCGTTGGTGTAAAAAGATCCTCATTTATGACATCTTCATGTGCACTATCAGTTTTATTGTGTGTATCATCATCTGAAGCATGTGAAATAGCATCATTAGATGCAGGGGAACAATCTATCTCAACATTACTAGTAATTGTATCTTCCTCTTCTAATCCTTTTACACTTTCCAAATCGGAGCTTGTAATATTACTTTTCTCAGATCTTGGTGACGATCTATTTGTATTTGAAGGAATTGATTCAGATTTTTCGATTATCTGAGTCATTATTTGAGAATTATTGAACTTGAAAGTGTCGGATTTTGTTATCGGAACAGCTGTATCCTCAGGGGATAAGCGATCAGATCGTCTATCGACTGAATGTTGCGAACACCTCAAATTTATAATCGCTCTTATCGTCCTAGCAGCAATGATTGACGGAATTGGTAATTCCTCCGGAGCTGAAGATGTTTCTGCGCATGCATCATGAGTGTCATTGAAAACTGTACATGCTTCCCTATGCAACCTATACAGATCATAGTCATCAGCCTCTAGCTCATTTATTACATCATTATAGTTCCTATTAATTGTGCGTTCATTAGTGGAATAAAATGAGTCAGGGACTAGTTTGGCTGAAGTATCTCTATGATGTAGAAGGGGAACCTTTGTTCTTGATATTAAATCCTTATGTTGTGGAGCTTCTGAAACATATATTATAGGATTGAATATTATAAACTTACTTTTTATTTGTTCTCTGAAGTCCTTTACCTTATTATCCAGGTTCTTTCTTAGACAGTGCTCAAAGGAAGGTATCAACAAATCAGTATCTCCATCATCATTTAATGGCTCTTTGCGCGTTTTACGGATTACATTCCAGTTTTTTGGTAGATAATCCTCGATTGTTGGTGAATTGTTCAAAATATTTGCAATTTTATCCATGTTCAAAGTTTTTAGATAAACCAGGCATGTGTTGCAAATATAAAGGATTAATCTAAAGTTCAAGGATACTTAACATGTATCAATGGACAAGCGCATCGATCTAACCCAGATTATGTCAAACCAAAGGGTGTGTAAGCTTGCACACCCTGTTGGCACGGCCCCTATACCACTTAAATGTGCAAATACTCCAACATAGTCTAACGTTTATCGAAAAGGATATGGAGTTTTGTACATAGAAATTAGTTCTAATGAAAGGCTCAATGTTTATTCGTGTTATTAACAAAACAATAGCCAAGAATACAAGTTCCGAGCTATTGTACTATTCTTAGTGGATCTCTCCACTTCCAATGGACTTGATTGATCTTTCTCTCCATTAAGTCTGTGATAGGAAGCTCTGGATTCAAACAGTGCACATTTTCTCTCAACTGATACAGGTCGCTGGCTCCAATTATAGTATTACATATAAATGGTCTCGTGTAAACCCATCGTAAGGCCATCACAGAAAGATTTGGAAGCTTAAAGCTCAATGCGATTTCGTAGTATTCTTGTACGGCTTTTGCTGCAAGGGAACCTCTGTAACGAGTCATGTATGAAGGGAACCTCAACAGTCTTGCTGAAGTAGTTGCGTCCATATACTCCAGGTACTTTCCAGTTAAAATCCCACCGGCTAAGGCACCATATGCTATGATGCCAATTCCCGTATTTTGTGGTCTAGCTAGTTCAATAAAACCTTTTTCTAGATCGTTTCTGCAAAGTAAATTGTAATTTAGCTGTACCGATGCTGGTTCTTGAATATTCATGGCCTTAGAGAGATGCCAAAATTTCAATACTCCCCAAGGAGTCTCGTTAGAAAGACCCCAAGCTCGTATTTTTCCCTGTTTAATCAATAAATCAATTGCTTCCAACTGCTCCTCCATAGGTACAGGGGAATAATCATTCATTGAATCAACATCAAAAAGAACTTGTTCATAATCCCCCGTTTCATGCATAGGTACATATCTATCAGGCCAGTGAAATTGAAGCAAATCTATGTAATCAGTTCCAAGTCTTTCTAGTGAGTTATCAACTGCCTTTATTATATTTTCTTTCGACAAACTTGTATCTCTTAGCCATTCTAAGTTGGGACTCCTAGATGCTATTTTTGTGGAAATAATAACTTTGGAACGAAAGTTTTCACCTCTATTCTTTATCCATTTACCCAAAATTCTTTCTGCGGTACCAAATCTCTCCGGAGAAGCTGGTAGAGGGTATAGCTCTGCGGTATCGAAAAAGTTGATTGTGCAATTATCATAGGCATAATCTAGCATCTTAAATGCATCAGCTTCAGAAACGCTAGAACCAAATGACATTGTACCCAATGCTATCTCAGATACTACCAGTTGACTGTTACCCAGCCTGCGATATCTAATTGGTGGAACATTTTCGTTATCTTTTATTTCCACCGTAGGCCAAAAGTTTTGGTATTCTCTATAATATCCATATGGCGCCGCTTCTTCATCTACTTCTTCTCCAACTCGTACCGCAAATTTCATTCTGAGAAAATCATCAAGCTTCGGTTGCCGAAAAATGCCAGTATCAGGAGTTTTTCTAGGGAACATGGTAGGAAAACAATCTCGTTCATTAAAATAGTTCTTGGGTATATAAGCCTTTGGACCCATCTGTGGTTTCTGTGGAATTGGTATTATCTTCTTATCTTTTAATTTATAAGCATCAGATGACCCCAGTTCAATAGAAGATTTTACAAACTCCATACTTGATCTTTGGTACGTCCATGTATAGTTCCTTGCAGAATCATGCAACACTGTTATATGATCATAACCAGGAATATCTTCTCTATGTTCGACAACAGTTATATTTGGTAAGAATGTGGCCGGAAGTCCCGGTAGTGGTACAAAATTAATTTCATGGTTTCCGTGCGGGAAAAAGTGATATCCATATTTTTTGTTACGTGTTATATACATAAATACCTCCTCGTCATATAGTGATTTAAGTTTTTGTGCATTTTCAGAATCGATATACCATGGAAGACCTAGGCTGCCAATCCGAACATCTATTTCAACTCCTTTCACATTAATGGTTGTTACAGGTAACTTTAGAATCTTCTCAGACTTTTCTTCAAGAGTTTCAAGGGGTTTAAATAAATGCTTGTATTTTTCCCACAAAACCTGAGCTTCTTCATTCCTAGGTTTTCGTTTTTTCTCATTAGCATTGGAATAATACTTATCTCCAGTAAGTCTTTTTGGATCACCAAATATTATGTCATCAACATCAAAATTATAGTTTTTTTCCTCAGAATCTACATTAGAGTCTTTATGTGCACCTTTTGAAGTTTCCTCCGGAATTTTTGCATTATTTTTCTTCCTTGATTTGACTATGATATGACGTCTGTATGAGTTATTGGAACAATTTCTTCCATCATTAACATTTACTAGCGATAATTTGGTGCCTATAAAAAAGTATCTAGGTCTACTCCTCAAAAATGTGTACAATCCAGGTAGGCTTTGTTTCCTTTTTTCTACATTTTTCACCCTGGAATCCCTGCTTCTGGAATATATCTGTTGAAAGAAAGTTGATCCATGTAGTTTTGAGCGATCCTTAAGAGTGGTATTTGGAGCTCTTGTGTTAAATTTAATACATGGTATATCAACGTGGTCAATAGCCGTCTTGAAATTATTAAAATATCCAGAAAATCTCGAAACAGAATGGACATGTTGAATATAACATTGAAATACGAGGTAAAACTTTGAAAATAAGATGAAATGTGTTAAAGCAACGAGAGAGCAGATGAATTGCAGGCCTTTAGGCCGCATTGTGTAATTCAAATTACTACATTTGCAAGGTGTTATAAATGTTTTAAAATAATGCGTTTGTCTATTTTATTAATCTAATTTTTGGTCACTAGTTCCTAGAAATTGGGTTTCGATTCCTTCTACCAACGTCCATGGGATTCCTAAGGGTTATCATTTGCAATATACTGCTTAAGATGAGATCTACTATTCTTAATACCTATCCTGTAGAAATTAGTTCTTACTACACACTGTCCGAATGAAGGCTAAGGATAACAAGGATATAGATTTCGTACAAAATCGATTCTCCGATACATCAACACTGTTGATTGGAGAAAGGGCCCTTCTAAATGGTATCAGAATCGATGGAAGGCAACTGGATAGCTATAGAAATATAAATATCGAGTTTATAGGTCCACCTGGCAGTGTAAGTTCTTACTTTCTGTTATACAGTTAATTTAAATATCTTCAGGTCATTATATCCTTTGGAAATACCACTGTATTTTCTTCTGTATGTGCTGAAGTTGTAGAACCTAACAGCGAAAGACCAAATGAAGGATTTCTCTTCTTCAATGCAGAGCTCATGCCACTTACATCAGGACTCTACGAACCTGGCAAAGCTAGTGAACTCGAACAGAACATTTCTTGCTTTATTGAGAGCGTATTTAAGGAATCAGGGTCTCTGAACTTGGAATCTCTCTGCATAACAAGCGGGAAACATGTAAGTTTATAGACAAATTCACAAAGTTTTTAGGTATGGGCCATAAGGGTATACATTCATGTTCTTCAAGACGATGGTAATCTTTTTGATGTCTGTTCATTTTCTGCACTGGCCTCCCTACTACACTATCGCATCCAGGTAGTTGCTTGTGAAGAAACTTCAAATCATTTAGGAAGTTAAAGTTGTTGATGATACTGTAAAAATTTCAGAAATAAACTGGCATAAAGGCACTCCTCTAAAGTTTGTGTATTAATTATATAAATCAAATGCGTTTAGCATTTATAATATTCCTATTCCGATTAATATCTTGATACTAACTGAGGAACGATTTTTGGTAGACCCTACCATTTTTGAAGAACAAATAAACTCGACACAGGCAAGTGAATATGCTAAATTTAACATGAATTATACAGATATTTCTAGTATTTAATCAATTCGGAGAAGTGATATGGGTACAAAAACCCGGCGGAATACCTGTAATGCTAGATATAATTAAAACGGCTATTGAGGTTTGTTGTTGCTATTAAAACACTTTAAGCAGATTGGAGAAAGGAAAACAAAGCAACTTTATTCCCTATTGAGGAAAGAATTGGCATCTAATGAGGAAATGAATAAAAATGTGTTAAAATATGTGAACAAACATTACTCAACTCCAGTAATCGACCTGGAATAACAAACATAATAGTGCGGTTGACTTATTTTTATTCTTGCACGATCGTGGTAATTTATTTAAAATACTTATTTCTAGTTACTAACTTTAGGTGCAGTTTTCAGGGTCAGGTGTTAGTTTGATAGAAAATAGAAATAAGATTCATTTGAGCTCTACTCGGTTAACAACTAGAAATTTATTTAATCTGATATAAGAATGTTATGGCATTCTTTTCTGGTTGTTTTTATTTATCTCCTTTATGGCATGGATTTCATTCATCCCCTAGGGATTTTATGACGCATAAAAATATGCGTTATCGTTGGAAATGAACAGTTACTAATGTATACTGCAATATTTCTCCTAGTATTATAGGATATTGTATAAACGAATACCGGATTTCATCTGTTTAGATTCATCTTCTAACTCACAGGGCTTTAGGATATCTCTGTTGAATTAAGAAAATCTCTTATTTAAATTAAAAATAGTATTATATCAAGTCCTTGAACCTTGAAGTATCTTGCAGGGTTTTAGAAATTCTCGCAGTACGTCTTGTATATTTGACACCTTTGAGAATACGAAAGTACTGACCCAAGATTCTAAGAACAACATGGAATACATAAAAATACTTATGTAAGAAAATTTTAACATCTAGTCACGAATAATATGGGTGATTATCAACAGCAAAACGGATTGTTCAAAGAATTAGGAATCTCTTAAATAGACTAATACAACGGAATAAAGAAAATGTCAATACAAAAATTAGTATTTTCGTTTATATTCTTAATTTTAGCAAACTATGGTTCTCTGGAATTCATTCCTGTATTTAGAACAAAAGTAGTTTTGAATATAGATCTATCATCAGTACTACCAGAACAGGTTACAGTTGAAACAATAGATGGTTCTAACACTCTGCATTATTCAATTGATCCAATATTTGATGAACATTACAAAATAGGTGAGATAAGGAATTATGGTGTACTAATTTCTGAGGATAGTCCTATGGCCATACGAAGGCGCGTAAGTCTGGTTGCTAACATCTTTGGTATAATTTACGTTCAAGTAGATAATGTTTATTGTTCTCCATATGGTATATTTGAAAAGCATATAGAAGAACTTGTAAAAGAACCAGATGATAACGCCTATAAAGCAGTAAATAGGACTCCTATAACACTCGATATAGAAAAGCTCCCATATAAACACCCATTTATTAATGAAAAGGTAGAGAGTTCTGGCGGTACAAGGTATGCAACACATGCACTTTTGAGGCCTTATGTATCAATTGGTTTGATAAAATATGGTGAATATGTTATTGATGACAGGGTAGATGATGTTATGAATAAAGCTGTGGTGGTTGGAATGAATCCTATGGGGAAGAAAATGATTATTATAACAACACTCGCAAAAGATGCAACTTATTCTACCCTTGTATATGAAGTAGTGCAACAGGAGAATGGCCTACCGTTCACTCTAAGGAGTTACAATTCTGTAGAGATATTTTAGGATACTGTTACTTTAAACTATTTTCGGGGAGAACTCCAGACAAAATATAATTATGGAAATACTTGATGGCAGAAAACTATCTTATACAAAGTTTATCCATAAAAATAATCAGAGTATATTAACCTTACACGCATGTAAACGTTTTTAACATACGCGAGTTTAAAGTAATTTTTTAATTTATCATTTATTACACCAAATAATCTATGTTTACATATATTTAAAAATGTAAATATAGACAAGCAACTTATAGAGTATCACAGATGCCCCTAATTATTGTGTTTATAACTTTATTTTTGTTGCTCCGTGAAAATATATTCCTTAAAATACAGCGATAGTCTGAAATTAGAATCATACAATACAAAAACAATTTTAAAGCCATTCTTAGTTTTAAAAAAGCTACTTGAACCAGATATAAGGTTATAATGTGGATTTATGATACGTTATTGTCCTCGAAATGTTTTAATCATGTAATGCATTTTTCATGGTTCAATACATCTTAATATCAAATTTATCTGGTATGGGAGTCGAAATCTTTTGGTGAAAATATCGATTGTTAGATATTTCTTATTTTAGAGATATATTCTCTAAAATACATCATCTTAGGCTCTTTAACTACGATGAATAAGCATTGGAAGTCCATTCCGATAGAGATAACGGCAATGGCCATTTTCACGGTTATTCCAAAAAGTTAAACGGCACAGGCATCGATAAATGGTTAATTCCAAAAGGAACATTGTATTCTGACTCCAAAAAAGGACTCAGGACACGTAAACGACCAGAGGGTCGGGGAGTAACCATTAAAATCCAAAATTCGGCAACGTAAACAATGATTTCCGAGGAAAGGTCTCCTTTAGGCTCGTTGTTAAGCCGAGGGAACCTCCAGAGGAAGTCATCACACCTGAATAAAACAATAGGGGACGACAACGTCGGAATGCAAACTGCAGCGAGTGAAATCTCAACTTCACGAGCTGAAACGATAAAAGGTGTCACAAATCCAACATTAATATCAACAAGTGATGTAGCTGACAACAGGTCTACGTTATCCCTCGTTGAAGGGCAATGCCTACCTGAATCTAATCAAAAAATCTTTTCTAAATGGGTACGAGCTTGCGATTATACAGAGAGTAAACAGGGAAACATATTGCCTCTTAAAAAGCAACAAAAACATGATGATAGTGGAAGAATAAGACCCAAACCAATCGTTAAACAAACTGGTATAACCTACCGTGCATCATTCCAAACTGACGACAAAGAGTTCAACAATGACATACTTGGCACTAGAAGACTTTATTATAATCTAGCTGACGTAAGGTTAGCGTTAACCCTGGACGAATTGCAATGTGGACCTGAATTTAATCGAAAAAACCTCTTATATAAACAGGTGGCGACTTGTAAAACTACCCAGATTATACGTGGGATAAACAAGCCTTCTGAAAGACAAGGTGGTAATAAAATAATGGCGCTTATAGTAATCGTTGAAGAAAGAGCTCCAGAAGAAAAACTGGAAGACATCTTTGGGAGATTCGCTGGAATCCTCACTAAGAGGATAAACTCAAATGGTCAAGAAATCAAGGTCAGGTCGAAATACAGTCGAAAAATCTTATTTATAAAGGCCTGTTCTGATTATTCCCCAAACCTACGGAAAATCCGTAGGAGTCAAGAAGGGTAGGAACTAATCACGCACATATAACAATCCGGTACGTACGGGGTAGGTAATTTGTTGTATGAATTGAAATATACCTTATTGAAGTGGTCTATATCCTAAAAAGAGTGGTCCACCATACCCGGACCTGAGTATAAAAATACCAATTAGTACAACAGCCAAGAAAAGAAAGAAAACATATACAAGCATAACTGCACGTTCGTTCGTATGAATTCTTTCAGCGACTTTCTGATTGTATTCTCCACTACTTCCTTCATTATGACCTTCCATTATAAAGATTCCACCATTATAGCGAACCTTACTAATTCTTCCAGATGAAAACTTCAGTTTATCGAGACCGGAACCCCTATCATCTTTTAAAAATTTCATAACTTCTGGTAGCTCACTCTTTCCAAAGGAGTTGGAGTCTCCGAAAGCATATCCATTCCAATTGTCATTAGACCATGGAACAAAGTAATAGTCCACATTTCGTACATGCTTTGCACTAAATAAATGCAGCCCAATCAACAAAGGATAATTAACATCATTAGCATAGTATACATTCACATAGCTGACGTCGATAAAGGGTGAATGTATATTGACCTTTTGGCCATTGTACATGAAGCATTTAACTGTGAATCTCTGAGAACTAGTAAATAATTTGTGAGAATAAACTGAGTAATCGCTAGTATCGTAACAATCAACAATTACTTCTATATTATCGTAATAGTAGTCTGTTTTTTCACCGATATTGATTTCAATAGCAAATTGGTTGGACATTGTCTTTAGGTGTCTAATTTATGTTTTTATCGTTTAAATATTCTCAAAGGAAGGGATACATATCATGAAAAATAGTTTATGAATTTTACGTACAAACAATATATATAACTTGCATTTATTTAAGCTAATAGCAGGGTAAAGTTAAGGCCAACTGTCATGCATGTGTTCTGCCTCCCCATACAATGCTATAAGTGATAGATTTGCCGAGGATATTTCCATGTATAGCAAAAGGTATTATACATAAGCTTAATGCAGGTCGTTTTAGTATTGCTTTAGATAGCTATTTCTTGGCATGTTGTAATGGATAAAGTAGACGAGTGAGATACTGGACATTATGGCAGTTTTAGGCCTTTTGGTACGAATAATACAACAAAATTGCACAGTGATAAGGCAAATCCAATCGCCGGTATCATTAATATTAAGTCAGAAATGCAGGCCGAAAAAGAATATTTTCATGTACATGCAGATAGATAAAGTTCTACCACCATTCGCCGTTTTTGGAGCGAATATTTGTTTCCTTTTCTAGCCATAATTTGGCTTTTATAATGCTGTAGTACTCTAGTTTGTAACTTTGTTGTAGTTCACATTGTGCTTACGATCCTACATTTGCATCTCATTATTCCTCTTTGCAAGAATCTGGGTTGATAGGCGATATCACATGTTAGACTATATGGTATATGTTGTAGTGGAAAACACTGTAGTTAGTTCCGGTAACCTTTGTAGAGGACAGTCTCTCTTGGTAGGTTGATGTTATGGTGAGTAGGACTGAGTGACGTCTATGGAAACTTCAGCTTTCCCCTAGACTTTGAGGAACTGCAAACCATGTAGAGTTGTAGTAGATCGATGTGGGTCTCAGAAGTAGTATAGTGTTGCAGATGCCACTTAGTTATCCAAGCACCATGCCAGTGTCTGGAGGAGAGGTGACCTGAGATGCCACGAATGTGATGGCAGAGTGTTAGACCAGATATGGTAATTTTCATGGGTTAATTCCGGATTGCAGCCACACAACCTCCATCCAGTGAATCCATTGGTCATGTTCTGGAGAGAGTTGTGGTGAACCATTGACTGAGTAGTACCTATAGACGTATACATAAGCAACATAGACAGGGATAATGATGTATAAATGTACTTTTGGATAGTAGGTCAAGGCTGGGTGTGTCTACAAACCGGAAGGTGACCATTACTCTTCCTGTGAGTCTGTTCACTTTGGAGTAGTAGGGACTCTCTCTGGAACACTCCTGAGAGACAAAAGACCACGTATTTTCATCGGTACTGATGCCGTGTCTAGTTGCCAGAGTACTAGTGAATTAGAGAGTAAACTCTAGTTGTCTTAAGCACCGGTGGGGTCAGTGAATAACTCTTCATCTTCTTCCTACAGTAGACACTTTAACTCTGGAAGTATGTCGTCTGATAGTATCTTTACTTGACATTTGTGATGGAAGTCGCCGAGGGGGTTGGAGTGCTGTGCCTTTAGTTCTTCCTCCACCAAGGCTTTTGCGTTCCGCCGAGATGAACCTTACGAGCATCTGGCTAGGAGAGGACATTACGGAGCCAGAACACCGTTTACTGCGGTTACGCCATAGTTGTTGAAGATGTTGTGGAGTTCCGGAGTGAGGAAGTTGTCTTCCGGGTTGAGGACTCTTCCTGCACTGGAACCTGCGAAGGACCTGGAGACGAGGCGGATGATCGACAAATACCACAGGTACATGTTCTTCTTCATAGGGTTTGCATTGGCGGCTAATCTGAACACGAGTCTTCTCACTGAGACTCTGTTTGAGTGTGACAACTTTGCTAACAAGTGCAACTTTTCCTACTTTGCGTCTGGGTTGGCTGCATTCCTACTCGCCTCCTTCACACTGCATTTGGACTTCAAATCCATGTTGGTATTCGGATGGTTGTTTGTGCCACTCCAAATCTCCCTGGTGTTGATTGGAGTGTTTGGAGAAGGCGTTGGAGCTCGCAATGCGTTCATCATTTGCTACGCAGTTTACGGCGCACTGGAAGGATTCACTCTCAAGTCGTGTACATTCGTCATATCGAGGTTCTTTCTGAACTCCACAATCTCCATTTTGTCTGCTGGTTACCCGGCCTCTGACATTGTCCTGGGTTGTTTTCAGTACCTGGTGGAGCATTTGGTGGGTTTGGAGACCACGTCCAGCATCAGACTCTGTTTGGCCTTGTGTCACTTGTTCCAAACGGTACTCACCATCATAGGATTGATCTGGGCCACTGTATTGTACTTCAAGTACAGTTCCAGAGGTTCAGAGGAGACTACCAGTACCAGGGACGAGTTTTCGAGGTTCACTCAGTTTCTGAGAGTGGCGTCTCACATCAGGTTTTACTACCCAAGGGTGATGTTATTTGGACTGACAAGCTTCATAGTTGCATTTTTCTTCCCCTGCTTGATCCCCTTCCTATTTGACATCTCTCACACTGCAAAGTTGGTGATATCTCTGACATTCACCTTGATGGACGTCATCGGCCTCGTCTACTCATCCACTGTTGATGAGACGGTAGACCCGTCTGGCAGGAATGAGTCTCAGTCCCACATCTCGTTTTTGTTTTTCAGGGACCTCCGCCTGTACGTTGCAGGTGTCCTTGCTCTGGCGATCTGTGCATTCACACTGTGGGCCAGATGCCAGGGTGACTATGAGTTTGTGAAGTCCGCAGAAGCGATCTTCTTCATCACAGTGGTCACGTGTTTTGTCGACGGCTACTTGTATGGAAGGGCACTCAATGGGTGCAACCCTATTCTGGAGTACTACAACACTCAGGTCGACGAGGAGGGCAACAAGATAGTTTCAGACGAGATCATCGAGATGAACAACACTGTAAACGACGTCTCAATGGTGTTGGAATACGTCTTTTCGGCGGTCTCACTCTGTGCCTCTAACGTGACTGAGGAACTCATCCTCAAGAGTCTAGCCAAGACTGCCTAAATGCGGTAGATATCCAGTTGGATACTCAGCAAAGACTGATTCTAAACTCTGTAATACTCATAAGACCGACCTAACAGCTTCATACACAAGTATGTACATGAGTAGAATGTATGTGAAGTGGTCAACAATCAGACTGTAAGTATTACAGCAGAGGTTAGTTATAAGATCAACGGCAATCAACCGAAAAATTGACCATTCCCAGATCTAGGAAGAACTTTGATGAGCAGCAGCCTTCAAGGACTCCTTGAGCTTGTTGAACAAGTTGTCATCTGGCAACTCATGGGCATGTGGGCAGCCAGCAGCCTTAAGCTTGGCAACGAAAGCCTCATGGGTGAGGACCTCGTGAACCTTACCATTGAAGCCCAAAAAGACATCCTCTCCATCAACCAAGGCAACGTGGACAACGGCGAGACCATCTTTCTTGCACTGAGAAACGGCATTAACCTTGGCAACCTTCTTGCCAGCTGGAGCAGTCCAGGTGAAGTGGCCAGCGCAGTTGAAACCCTCGACATCGGCACCAGCAGCAGCCTCGAAGACAACGGCCTTAAGATTATGGTGGTCACCATGAACTAGTTCACCGAGGGCGGCATCTGGGTTCTTGAAGTCCAAAACGGCAGCGGAAGCAGCGAGAACGCTGACAGCAGAGAAGAGGATAGCGGCGACTTTCATTCTGTAACGAATCCAAGGATTAAAGCGTGTGTGACGAGAAGACAAAGTGAATGAACATGCTGGCTAAGGCCGGCTGAGATGATGGGGAGAAGTCATGGGGGTGGCAGGGAAGAAGACAGGAGTGACCTATGTCCTTCCATGGTCCCTCTTGCTACCGTTTTCTGGCTGCTACGAGTACTCGTGGCATTACTGTACCCTGTTTGAGTGTTGTGAGTCTGAGATTGGCGTCTGGAGTCCACCATTATGGCCACTTGAGAGACCTCTCTTCCGGGACTTGTCTAATGAGTCATACACGTTCCCCTTTCAGCCCGTAGTGGTCATAACTGTTTGTAGTCCACTGTAGAGTCTCCTTCTTTGGTTGGTTGTTCCAGTGACCAACTATGTGTCTGTAGCGAAGCGGAGGACGAGTCCCGAAGAGTGAGGGATGCGAGCAGGCGACTGGAAGGAGCCTAAAAGAGTACTCTTCTCAGCACTACCAGAGGTAGTAATGACCTACCGACGTCGGAGACTAGGTAGTTTATAATGACTATCCGACTGAAGGGAGGATAGAGTGATGGTGACTATGAGTGTTTCTAATAGATGAGTCTTGTGACTGTGGCGACTGTAAGGAGCCCGTGTAACCATTGTAGATAACTTCTCCTGCTCCTCCACTCTCACTCAGTGGACTCTAATGGAGAGCCTCCATTCCACCTTCGGTGGTAGTGTCTCGAGAGGTTGACCTCTTAGTGTTACTTCCCAGTTGGATCAGTGACTATCATTCTAGTCTCATTTCTGACACATTCTACACTTGCATTCCTACTGCATCTACATCTTTCTTGTCATCTCTGCATCTCTCTTGCTTTAACTATTGGCTGCTCTCTACTCCAACATACTGTTGAGTGGACTGTGTTATGGACTCGGTGGAATTTTATGGAGAGTTGATAGATATTGAGGTTGTATCGACTGACGTGAGTGTTGACTGTACTACGGACGACTGTATTGATAGCTACTCATCTTGTTCTGTGGACAGTCTCTCTGACGGTGAGCTACTTGTGAGGGAGGATGAGTGTATGGAGAGTACTAATGGAGGAAGTGCTTGATAGAGATGTAGCATATAGTAACTAGGGGTGTGAATGATCATGTATCTTGGTACTGGACTCCACTGAATACACCAATGGGTGGGATAGTGGACATTCATTCGGGCTTTCTAAAGTAATAGAGGACACTGGACTATGAATTGTGATTTGGTCTTGCAGGACTAGGTGCTGTTCTATGGAAAACTGCTCCTGCTACTCTTAAAGGTCTTGGATATGCAGCTCTTGCAACAGGTGTTGCTGGATTAATCTGTTTTGGAGGTTGGTGGATCTACAAACGTTATTATAGAGACCCTCTTGTACGCCTTATCTAATGATACTCATGGGAAGTCTATGGAGACCCCTGGGTTAGGCAGATTTAATGGGTGTCTATGGAGATGCTCTGGTAGGGAGACTAGCTTGGATACTGACTAGTTGGTCTTAATTTGTTGGTTTGTTTTTGTTTCATGTTAGTTGTTTCTGTTCTTGTTGGGTAGTTTACTCTCTTCTCTAGGTCGACTACTGCAGGATCCTTTTTTAGCCTTTGGTCTCCCATTCATCCACACTGATCATTCTGGTCACACCAGTTGAGAGTTGGGAGTAGTATGAGGATCTTGGCAGTGCTATGGACGGTGTGTTTGGTAAGACTCTGTTACTGTGGGAGTGATTTACAACCACAAAATTCCCCTGAAGCTACTGGACAAGAATCTACAGAGGCTGTAAAGCCTTTAAGCCCTTTCCTCACCAAGGTCGATGGATCCTTATTCGATGTAGAGGAGGCTGAGGAATATGCTGTTAAGGTTCTAAAGCTCAAGGCTAAGAATGGTGTTACCGCTAAAAAGGTAAAGTACAATGGAAAGGACATATGGTCTGCCAGGGCTGTAGTTGGTTCTCCTTGCTCTTCGGCAGTACTGTATATGGATGGAGAGAAGCCTACTCTGGCTGTTTTAGAAACTAAAGGTCTTCTTGGTAAGGAAGGCACTGTCTACAAGTATCATGATGGTAAGAAGTGGAAGACTGGTAGTGAAGATGACCATAAAAAGAGGCGGGCTGCTCTGAAGAAGTATAAGCATGCACTTCCTGCCACTCTAGACCTTGTCACTCCAGATAGTAAGAAGATTGATGTGTATACAGAAACAGAATCCGAAGTATCCTTCCAGGAGTTTTCTCCGAAGAGGGCTTTCCACATCTCCTCTGTTGTAGACTCTGGAGCTACTCTATGGGAGGCTTCTGGAGCTGGCCAAAAGTGTAAACTTGTAGAGTCTTATGCTAAGGATGGTGTAGAACTTCTTTACCTGGAGACCTCAGAGAGTACTGGAACCAAGTCTAAGTACTTTGAAAAGACTGGTGGAGTATGGAAGAATATTAGTGAGAAGGAATTTAATGAGAAGGCAAAGGCATTGATTGGAGAATCTGGGAAGAACGCTTCTCTAAATATCTCTCATCCAAGTAGAATACTGTGCCAATCCTTCGACTACACCTTTGACGGTAATGCAGTCCAACTCATAGTTCCCAAGAGGGGTGTAACCGTTACAAAGTTGGTAGTTGGCACTGAAGAGGTTTATACCCTTTCATCTGGAGAAACATTCGAGTATGCTAAGGCATATCTTAACAAAGATGGTAGACCTGAACTTGTGTTGGTTACCCTAGACAATTCCTCCGGAGACTCAAAGAAGGCTTACTCTAGGAGTGAATGTGGTAAGTGGGTAGCATGTACCAATAGTGATGCCAAGAAGAAGAGCTTGAGGGATCCTGCAGATTATATATCAGACTTTGAACTTGACCTTGCATTAGCCAATAGCACTGACGAATGCAGTAGCTTTGAAGTAGATCTCCTTGGAGTTACTACAAAGTACTTCTATCCTAAACCAGGGTACCTTGCCAAGGAGATACGGGATGGTGAAAAGAAACTATGGAAATCTGTAAAAGCAACTTCTGATACGGTATTAGTGGGACGAAAGTCAGATGGATGTGACCACTGTTGTTCCTGTCTTATTTATGGGAAAGGTGATAAGGAAGTGCTGGAGATGACGCTGATAGTGCCTCCAACAAGGAGATGGTATTACTTTGAAAAGTTGGTGGAACATGGAGTGAAGTCGCTAGAGATGTATTTTTAAATAAGCTAAAGGATATTGTGACAGGGTCAGGATAATCTACTTCTACTGTAGCACCTCCTAGGACTCCTTATGAATGCTGCATCTTGATCACATTCCATTGGAGTGTGCATACTTAATTAATGGTAGTATCTTTACACTTATAGGTAGAGTGAATGTTACCAGTAGACTATTTATGAGTACCTCCCTTAGTAGACCCATAATTGGTCTCATTAGTAGGCTACCTTTTACTGGGTCCCTCCTGAGGGTCCATATTAGACAGAATTTTTAGTGACCATTATTAGATGCACCTTTTAGCAGACATAGTGGTATTAGTAGGTCCATGGAGACTCATTCAGAGTAGTGTTCTAGTAGACTCTTTAATGGACTCTTATGGAGTGTGTCTCTTAGTGAGTTGAGTGGGTAGTATCTAGTGAGTGTCGCTTGGTCTCCATCCAGAGGGTACCTTAGAGTAGGTCCATGGTAAGTAGTGTTATTGTAGGTCTATCCAGAGGGGTGATTTTTTATGGTGTCTTATGGAGTGTTATTCTGAGGTTGGATTTCTTGTGGGTGGATTCTAGGTACCTTTCTATACTGGGTTTTTTGATGAGACTTTTAGCAAGACCTTTTTAGAGGGTGTTTTCTAGGTACCTTTCAGTAGGCGATTTTTGTGGAGACTCTTTTAGAGGGTCATTACTAGGGTAGTCTTTAGTGAGTCATCTTATGGAGACTTTTTGAGTCGAAATCTTTTGGTGAAAAATATCGATTGTTAGATATTTCTTATTTTAGAGATATATTCTCTAAAATACACAATCTTAGGCTCTTTAACTACGATGAATAAGCATTGGAAGTCCATTCCGATAGAGATAACGGCAATGGCCATTTTCACGGTTATTCCAAAAAGTTAAACGGCACAGGCATCGATAAATGGTTAATTCCAAAAGGAACATTGTATTCTGACTCCAAAGAAGGACTCAGGACACGTAAACGACCAGAGGGTCGGGGAGTAACCATTAAAATCCAAAATTCGGCAACGTAAACAATGATTTCCGAGGAAAGGTCTCCTTTAGGCTCGTTGTTAAGCCGAGGGAACCTCCAGAGGAAGTCATCACACCTGAATAAAACAATAGGGGACGACAACGTCGGAATGCAAACTGCAGCGAGTGAAATCTCAACTTCACGAGCTGAAACGATAAAAGGTGTCACAAATCCAACATTAATATCAACAAGTGATGTAGCTGACAACAGGTCTACGTTATCCCTCGTTGAAGGGCAATGCCTACCTGAATCTAATCAAAAAATCTTTTCTAAATGGGTACGAGCTTGCGATCATACAGAGAGTAAACAGGGAAACATATTGCCTCTTAAAAAGCAACAAAAACATGATGATAGTGGAAGAATAAGACCCAAACCAATCGTTAAACAAACTGGTACAACCTACCGTGCATCATTCCAAACTGACGACAAAGAGTTCAACAATGACATACTTGGCACTAGAAGACTTTATTATAATCTAGCTGACGTAAGGTTAGCGTTAACCCTGGACGAATTGCAATGTGGACCTGAATTTAATCGAAAAAACTTCTTCTTATATAAACAGGTGGCGACTTGTAAAACTACCCAGTGTAGACGGGGGATAAACATAACTTTTAAAAAGCAAGGCGGTAATAAAACTATGGCGCTTATAGTAATCGTTGAAGAACCAGTAAGTCTCTCTAGGAGATTCGCTGGAATCCTCAGTAAGAGGATAAACTCAAATGGTCAAGAAATCAAGGTCAGGTCGAAATACAATCGAAAAATCTTATTTATAAAGGCCTGTTCTGATTATTCCCCAAACCTACAGGAAACTGTAGTGTCTACAAGGGTGTAGGAACTAATCACGCACATATAACAATCCGGTACGTACGGGGTAGGTAATTTGTTGTTGGAGACTTTTTTATAGGTTGATTTTTATGGGTAAATTCTAGGTCGATTTCTTGCATGCATTTTTTGTGGGTGTTTTTTTAGCAAGACTTATTAGGAGTATCTTTTTTTTATGAGGTTGGATTTCCTGGGTGACTTTTTTAGAGACTTTTGGCAAGACCTTTTTATGAGGTTCATTTTAGTAGTAGATTTTTTATGAGACTTTTAGCAAGACCTTTTTAGAGGGTGGATTCTA
Organism: Theileria equi strain WA; assembly: GCF_000342415.1. Taxonomy (NCBI): domain Eukaryota; phylum Apicomplexa; class Aconoidasida; order Piroplasmida; family Theileriidae; genus Theileria; species Theileria equi. The sequence goes on along the minus strand of NW_004668229.1, from coordinate 2,042 downwards.
GGTACCTTTTTCTAGTGGATTTTTTATGGTGTTTTTTTAGTAGTGTTTTTTAGTGTCGATTTTTATAGTGGATTTTTTAGAGTGTTATTTTAAGGGTCATTTTAGTAGTGTCAATTCTAGGTAGGATTTTAGTAGTGGATTTTTTTACATGCAATTTATGGGTGTTTTTACCAAGACTTTTTTAGAGACTTTTTAGTAGTGCATTTCCTGGGGTGGATTCTAGGTAGGATTTTAGTAGTGGATTTTTTTACATGCATTTTAGTAGTAGATTTTTTAGATGCATTTTATGGGTCAGTTTTATGGTGTTTTTTAGTAGTGTTTTTTAGTGTCGATTTTTATAGTGGATTTTTAGAGGGTCATCTTATGGGTGTTATTTTAAGGTAGGATTTTGTGCATGCATTTTGTGGGTCATTTTCTAGGTACCTTTTTCTAGTGGATTTTATGAGGTTCATTTTAGTAGAGACTTTTAGCAAGACCTTTTCAGTAGGCGATTTTTTTAGAGTATTATTCTAGTATCATTTTTAGGTTAGTCTTAGTATCATTATAGTGAGTAGGTCATTTTCTAGGTACCTTTCTATACTGGATTTTTGGTGAGTATCTTTTAGAGGGTCCATCTTGAGTGTCGATTTTTTAGGGTGGATTTCTAGTGGTGTTTTTTAGTGTCGATTTTTATAGTGCATTTTGTGGGTCGATTCCAGGTTGGATTCTAGGTAGGATTTTTGGTGTCGATTTTATGAGGTTCATTTTAGGGTCCATTTTTTACATGCATTTTGTGGGTCAGTTTTTTAGACAAGTTTTTTTCATAAGATTTTTTGCATGCATTTTTCATTAGACTTATTAGGAGTATCTTTCATAGGTGCTTTTATGGAGACTTTTTATGGGTGTCAATTCTAGGTTGGATTTTTGGTAGACTCTTTTAGAGACTTATTGGTAGGTCATATCCAGGGGTGATTTTTGATGGTGTCTTTAGTGAGTAGTTTCTACTGGGGTAACTAAGTAGGTCCATCCAGAGGGTGGATTTTGTGCATGCATTTTTTGTGGGTCATCTTATGGAGACTTTTTAGTAGTGCATTTTTATGGGTCATTACTAGGGTAGTCTTTTAGTGAGTCATCTTATGGGTGTTTCTGCAGGTCAGATTTTTATGGGTCATTACTAGGGTCCATCTTGAGTGTCGATTTTTTGGTGGTGTTTCTGCAGGTAGATTTTTATGGGTCATTTTATGGAGACTCTTTTAGAGGGTGTTTTTTAGTGTCGATTTTTTGATGAGATTTTTACCAAGACTTTTTTAGACAAGTTTTTTCATAAGATTTTTTGCATGCATTTTTCATTAGACTTAGGATTAAGTTTTAGGATTAAGTTTAGGGTTTTAGGGTTTTAGGGTTTAGGGTTTTAGGGTTTTAGGGTTTAGGGTTTTAGGGTTTAGGGTTTAGGGTTTAGGGTTTAGGGTTTTAGGGTTTAGGGTTTTAGGGTTTAGGGTTTTAGGGGTTTTAGGGTTTTAGGGTTTTAGGGTTTTAGGGTTTTAGGGTTTAGGGTTTTAGGGTTTTAGGGTTTAGGGTTTAGGGGTTTTAGGGTTTAGGGTTTTAGGGTTTAGGGTTTTAGGGTTTTAGGGTTTTAGGGTTTTAGGGTTTAGGGTTTAGGGTTTTAGGGTTTAGGGTTTTAGGGTTTAGGGTTTTAGGGTTTTAGGGTTTTAGGTTTAGGGTTTTAGGGTTTTAGGTTTAGGGTTTAGGGTTTTAGGGTTTAGGTTTAGGGTTTTAGGGTTTTAGGGTTTTAGGGTTTTAGGGTTTTAGGGTTTTAGGGTTTTAGGGTTTAGGGTTTTAGGGTTTTAGGGTTTAGGGTTTTAGGGTTTAGGGTTTAGGGTTTAGGGTTTAGGGTTTTAGGGTTTAGGGTTTTAGGGGTTTAGGGTTTAGGGTTTTAGGGTTTTAGGGTTTAGGGTTTAGGGTTTAGGGTTTAGGGTTTAGGGTTTTTAGGGTTTTAGGGTTTTAGGGTTTTAGGGTTTTAGGGTTTAGGGTTTTAGGGTTTTAGGGTTTTAGGGTTTTAGGGT